>NC_048220.1:93042429-93168580 GCF_002007445.2 Ailuropoda melanoleuca | reverse complement strand
TAACCTATCTAGAAGCTTCAGTTTCCCTGTCTATAAAGTAAGTAATACTACCTGTCAGAGTAGTGTTAAGGTAAAATAAGTGCATTCATGCAAAGATGTGAACAGTGCCTGAAATTTTATCAAGTATTGAATATGAAGGCTATGACTTTGATGTCTTTTTAACCACTTAGAAATTAATCTGTTCCTGGCTTGTGAGCCATACTGAAAAAGCCGCAGGCCATCATGTGCTAATCTCTGCCCTAAAGTGAATACTGTGCGATCCTTACCCACAACTCTCACCTCATGAATGTATACTTGTCTCCTCACCTGCTGGGAGTGCTGGTTGCTGCAAAACTGTCTGTAAATCTGGAATTGTCCTCCTCTGAAGGGAGCTGTTTTACCAAGGTAATAACCCATTTCCAAGGACAGGGACAAGGTTGTAAAGGTTCTGTTCTCCCAGACAGGATAACTCTGAAGGACAATTGCAGCTCCTGAGCTTGTGGGATCATCTGAGATCTGTGTTGCAGTTCTAATGAGGTATACCATCTCCTCTGCCCAGTTCTGTTTTTCCACCTTCCCTAGGTTCTTGAGAGGACACTTCAAAAAACTTTAGTTATCCTACCCCAAACCCTACTTTGGATCATTTGTATCCTCCACCCCCAGTGTTGGCAGTTTTGCACAGGTGAGTTTATGTTCCTCAACTTTAAGGTGTTCACATTACTCTTTGCCAGTCACACGTGATTTTTAGGAGCCTCATAAAGTGGTCCTTATAATGTATTTTGTGATGCAAAGTAGCACTGGGACACCGTATTATTTTCATATGATTTCTGTATTCTAATATGATTCTGTGATTCTCCCAGAAATGAAGCTGAGTGAGATAAATGTGAAAATATTTAAGGGCCAATTTTTACTTATATTCTGCATCACGGTATCTTCCAAATTATAACAAAAAATGCTTTTTCTTTATTGGGGTTGCTTTATTTTGACACTCACCCACAACCACCCAGTCTTGTATTCAATAGGATCTTGATTTCAGTCAGAAAAAAGTTTCGAATGAGGGAAAGATTTGCAGTCTGGTTGTATAAATACAAATGGGAGCTACAAAGTTGTACATTCCTCAGCTTAATGCAATCATACTTCTACTGATCTGATGAATAAAGTGGAACAAAGAGGGTATTGTGATAGATTGCGATTATAAAAAGATGCACACTAGTTAGGATTATGACCTCGTATGAATATAATGAAATGTTGGCAGATAACAGTACTTCCACACTGCCATGAGTCTCTAGCTAGTAGAAGACAAAAATAGGAAACTATTTCTATTAAAATGTACTTTTTTAGGGTTAAATGAGAACTCATCTTGCCACAAGATTGGGTAGCTTTAGAATAAATAAAAGGAAATACTATACATCACGAGCAGTGAATGGATGAAACTTCTTACTTCCAGTGGTAGACAGAGGCTGAGACAATAACTGGATTCAAACAGGGGCTAAAGTAATGCATGATTAATGGATCCATATTAGTCCAAATACTAAGCTTGTCATTATCTCTTTTTTTTTTTTTTTACTTTATGGAGTTAACTTCAGAGGAGTACCATTTCCTTCAGAGATGATGCTTTAAAGAGAACTACCTGAGCCGGTACTTGGTTATAATATGGAAACTGGTTTTCTGCAAGATGAAGATTAATTTTAGTTCCATATCACTAAGATGGCCATTTCTTCCCACACAGCATAACTGACAAAATTTCCGGGATTGTCTTGGACAAACTGAATATTGAGGTTAATATCTCAATATAGAGCAAGACTTCAGTAATGACTGCATCACCTCCCTCAAGCTTGCTTAATGTACATGCTCATATGTATTGAATAGTATCAGCACCACCTGGAGACTTATTAGAAATGCATATTCTTGGGCCCTACCCTACATTTACTGAATCACAAACTCTGGGGGTGGGGCCCAGTTGTCTGGGTTTTAGCAAGTCCTTCAGGTAATTTTGATGCCCCTTAAAGCGAGAACCACTAATGAAAGGAAAAGTAAAATGAAATGAAATGGAAGTAAAGGAAACAAAATAAAGTAAAACTAAACTGCTATGACAGAAAGTATGTTGCTATAAGCGAATGATCATAGAACTTAAAAGTTGTGCACATTGGGAAGTTTTTGTTTTTGTTTTTAGATTAGGCTCTATCAGGAAGTTAGTCTCTCTATCGAAAAGATAGGTTTATATGAAAACTCTTCTCATATTGGCAACAAGAGGCATATTTGAGAAACAACATAGTGAGACAAAGAAGCCACCCCAAGAGAGAGTGAAAAAAAAAAAAATGTAGCGTCTGAATTGGAACAGAAGAAACACTTTTGGTTTCAGGCAGTTTAGTTCCTGAGATTTTCAGAGCTTGAACAGACTCAATAATTAAAGACTGAACAATGAGTTTTTGAAGATAGAGTCACTGAAATACAAAACAAAAACAAAACAACCAAAAAAAAAAAAAAACAAGTCCCCCCCCTTGCAATTCATAGTGAAATTTCTAATTTAAAGATAAAAATAAATTATACCCTTTTTAAGTCTTGGAGCATAAAGTGCCAAGTTTTGGGGCAGCATCACATGAATATCTTTACTTAATACTTGCATTTTCAAAAACTGAAGATCATACAAATATATGTGTAACAAAACATATTATAATCTCAGTTCTTCTGTTACCCACTTCTCTCTCTCACTCTAGGTGCTTCAGACCTTCTACTTTATTTCCAAATCTTTCCCACAATACCCAGCTCTCAGTTTTCTCTTGTTCCTCCATTCTTTTTGTATGAAGATTGACTTTATCCCAATCCAGTAATAAAGAATTCTTTCTCTTTAAGAGAGAAGAGGGGAAGTGTGGGCTAGCAATTGCAGTATTTTCTTTGGGAAGCCAGGATAAAAGGATAAAAAAATGAAAGCATTTCCTTATTAAATACTTCTATTCCCTTCCAACTGAAGTGGTCTGGTGTCGGGCTGATTGAAGAAGGATCAGGGAACTAGGGAAATGAAAGAAGAGGTTCTAAATTCTTCTGCCCTACTGACAATAGTTTCTTGACCCACATACAGTCAAAGATTTCACCAACTCTTCGTTAAATACCGACTGCAGGTTCATTCTAGAGCAAAGCCATGCCTTGTTTGTATCTTGCCCTAAGTATAATTAAGTCTGGTAGCTGCTTAGTAAACACAACATTGCTGTTATTCCAGAGTGACTGTCAGGCTTTACCAACTAGTACTTTTGTGACATGTTGAATAGTTCTAATTTAAGTAACCTATTCTGATTACTAATGGCTATCTGTGCCTGGTAAACCTGGACTAACAATTGAAGTAAATAACGCTGGGCCCAAAGTTGAAATTTAATAGCATCCATATAAAATGATGCACTTAAACATGCCAGATGACAAAAGTGAAAGGTGAAAAATAAACCAGTTAACCATGATTTTCCTCAACATGGTATCCAATACTGTTGGATTTTTTTTTTCACTGAATCAACATTTATTTTGAAAATTGGTAGCTACACGCTAACTCTGAAAATATTAACGATTCTTTATTCAGACAGGAAAAATCAGGACATTATGTATAGTGGATATTTATGAGTGCTTGCTCTTCACAATGAAATCTTTGCACATAATTATTCTGTCATATCTTGATATCTGTGTGAACTACTTTTTTAAAAGATTATTTATTTGAGAGAGAGAGTGCACAGGAGTGGGGGGAAGGGCAGAGGGAGAGAATCTGAAGCAGATTCCCTGCTGAGTGAGGAGCCCTATGCAGGTGCTCGATCTCATGACCCATGAGATCATAACAGAAGCAGAAACCAAAAGTTGGACGCTTAACTGACTAAGCTACCCAGGTGCCCCTAAAATATTCTTTATGCTTTGTATTTATTCATTCAGTAGATATTGATTGGGTTTCACTTCTACTCCAGGCACTCATTTTAGCTATGGGGAATATGAAATAAAACAAACCCAAACCCTTGTCCTCATGGAACCTACCTTTCAGTTGAAACTATGGCTCAGAAGAAGTAAATAATATGCCCATATTTACATACTTTGTAAGTGCTGTAAACAAATGTTTCAAGTCTGCATGGGATAAAAACCTATTTTTTTAACCATGATGTTATATTCAGGACTCTGGGTCAGTGCATCTCTGATTTATTTTATCTTCCTGATCACAGGGTAGGTATTCTGATTGCTAATCAAAATCAGAGCTATATGCCCATTTCTTTACTCTGCCACATAAAATCATCTCTTTTGACTTGAGGCAAAATAAGTAGAATTGGGTGTAATATAGTAGTACTGAGAGACAAAAATGATATAATTTAAATGCCAGTTCACAAATACATTAGAAGTCAGTAGCTTTAAAGGCAATATGCTAGTGTTCCAAAGTTAAAAAAAAAAGTAATATACTAAAATTATAATCAAATTGTATGCTTTATAGCAATATAATAAGATATTACTTCTTTGGAAAAATTTTAACATACTATAAATAGTTTATGGTATCTAGTTGTTTTCAGACATTCGTGAATATATTAACATTCAGGAAAGGGCTTATGATACTACATAAAATGTATTTTTTCCCTTCTTATGAGCCACCTCTTATCTTAAATGTCCCTTAAGATGAAGAATCAGCTAAATATGATATTGTGCTTATTCTTATGTCTGATTCCAAAGCAAACATTACATATAACAAGCATTCTGGTGATAAATTCTTAGTTGAAAGAGCATTCTTTTGGCATTATGCAAGTAGTTTATAATCTTCAATTCAATGAACATGCTGGGTTGCTCTATTTCATGTAAAGAGAATAATAGATTATAAGCTTGACTATTACCATTTCATATTTTATGGTCTCCCCAGCATACTTGGAGGCTCATTTTTCAGCATGACCTCCAGTGAGCACACATAAGTAAACAGAATCTTAAATTTGCTTAGAAAATAAGAGCAAAAATGTTTTGAATTAAATCTTGTTCAGCCAAAGTGGTTAGAGATGGAAATACGACAAACTTTCAAATGATCATGAAGAAGCATCATGGCATTATTATTACCCTTAACCCCTCTCAGTGAACTTACAGTGTACAAAACTATGTTTGAGGGGCGCCTGGGTGGCACAGCGGTTGAGCGTCTGCCTTCGGCTCAGGGCGTGATCCCGGCGTTCCGGGATCGAGCCCCCACGTCAGGCTCCTCTGCTGGGAGCCTGCTTCTTCCTCTCCCACTCCCCCTGCTTGTGTTCCCTCTCTCACTGACTGTCTGTATCTCTGTCAAATAAATCAATAAAATCTTTNCAATAAAATCTTAAAAAAAAAAAAACTATGTTTGAATATGTTTAGTTGCTTACAGATGACAGTAACTTGGCATTGATCAGAGATTGGGAAAAGGGAAAAAATAACNGATTGGGAAAAAGGAAAAAATAACACTCACTCAAATTTAACTCAACTTACAAAAAGAATAATATTCATACAAAATACTAGAAAGAGGACTAGTATCTTTTCCTTCCTTTGGTAGAAGTTAATAAATACTGTAAATATCAGGTATTCGTTCCCTATGCCTACATAGTATCATATATCCAAGTGAAAAGTTGCAAACAAAAGTCTGATTAGCTATTCAGCTGTTATATAGAGCAAGCAGAAAAATAATAGAGTTGGCCACTTTTCTACAGGTATTTTGGCATAGTATACATAAGCTTCGGAAAACCAAGAGATAATTATTTTTATTGAAAATCAACTATGGGCATCAACTTTCACTTCCAGATATGGAACTAATACTAAATCAACTCTCTTGGTTTTGTGGGGTTTTAATTTTTATTTATTTATTTATTTATTTATTTATTATTTTTTCTTTCTTTAAAATTTTTATTGATTTTATTTGAACTGAAAAAAAAAATTCACCCATCTCTCCCTTTGCCCTACCCTCAACCTCTTGAAACTATCAGTCTCTTCTCTGTATTATCTGTGAGCATGTTTCTGTTGTTGTTGTTTGTTTTGTTTTATTTTGAGATTCCACATAAAAGAGAGATCATATGTTATTTGTCTTTCTCTGTCTAATGTATTTCACTTAGCATAATGCCCTTGAGGTCCATCCATGTTGTTACAAATAACAAGATTTCACTCTGTCTTAAGGCTGAATAATATTCATATGTATCACAGCTTCTTTACCATTCTTCCATAGATGGACACAGATTGTTTCCATATCTTGGCTACTGTAAATAATGCTGTAATGAAAATGAGGTGCTTGTATCTTTTTGGTTAGTATTTTCATTTTCTTTAGGAGAATACCCAGGTGTGGAATTGCTAAATCATATGATAGTTCTATTATTTTTTTGAGGAAACTCCATACTCTTTTATTTAGTGGCTGCCCCAATTTATATTACCACCAACAGTGCACAGGGGTCACCTTTTCTCCAAAACCTCACCAACTGTTATCTCTTGTCTTTTTGAAAATAGCCGATCTGTCTGGTGTGAAGGGATATCTTATTGTGGTTTTGGTTTCCATTCCCCTGTTGGTTAAAGAGTTAGAGCTTCTTTTATTCAAAAGAAGTACCTGTTGACCTTTTCTGTATGTAATCTCTGGGAAAATATCTATTCAGAGTTTGTGCCCATTTTTTAATCAGATTTTTTCCCTGTTGAGTTGTGTGAGTTCTTTATATATTTTGGATATTAACCCCATATTAGATAAGTGATTTGCAAANCTCTGGAAAAATATCTATTCAGAGTTTGTGCCCATTTTTTAATCAGATTTTTTCCCTGTTGAGTTGTGTGAGTTCTTTATATATTTTGGATATTAACCCCATATTAGATAAGTGATTTGCAAATATTTTCTCCCATTCTGCAGGTTGCTTTTTGTTTCATTGATGGTCTCCTTTGATGTCCTGAAGCTTTTTAGTTTAATGTAGCCCCGCTATTTATTTTTACTTTTGTTGCTTTCAATTTGGGTATCAGATTTAAAAAAAAAAAAAAAGTCATCATGAAGACATGTGCCAAGGAGCTTACTGCCTATGTTTTCTTCTAAGTCTTAGGGTTTCAGGTCTTACATTTAAGTTTTAATCCATTTTGAGTTAACTTTTGTTTATTGTATAAGATAGTGGTAAAGTTTCATTCTTTTGTATTAGGCTGTCCAATTTTCCCACTACCATTTATGGAAGACACTGTCCTTTCCCATTGTATATGCTTTGTTCCTTTGTCACCAATTTGCGTATAAACCCATATATGTATTGATTTATTTCTGGGGTTTCTATTCTCTTCCCGTGATCTGTGTATCTGTTTTTATGCCAATTCCATACTACTTTTGATTACTATAGTTTTGTAATATAATTTGAAATCACATTAGGATAAAATCTCTAGCTTTGCTCTTTGTTCTCAAGATTACCTTGGCTGCTTGGGATTTTTATGTGTCCATACACATTTTAAGATTGTTCCATTTCTCTGAAAAATGCCATTGGGATTTTGATAGAGGTTTCATTGAATCTGTAGATTGCTTTCAGTAGTATGGACATTTGAATATTAATTTTTTAATGTATAAGGATAAAATATCTTCCCATTTATTTGTGTCTTCTTTAATTTTTTTATTAATGTCTTATACTTTTGAATGTGAAGGTCTTTCATCTTCCTGGTTAAATTATCCTAAGTATTTTATTCTTTTTGTTGCAATCATAAATGGAATTGTTTTCTTAATTTCTCTTTCTGATAGTTCATTATTAGCATATATAAATGCAACAGCTTTTTGCATATTGATTTTGTATCCTGAAACTTTAATTGTTTATGAGTTCTAACAGTTTTTTGATGGAATCATTAGGGTTTTCTATATATAATATCATGTCTCCTGCAAATACTGACAATTTTACTTATTCCTTTCCAATTCGTATCCCTTATTTTTTCCTAATCCTAATTGCTCCAGCTAGGACTTCCAATACTATGTTGAATAAAAGTGGTAAGAGTGGGCATCCTTGCCTTGTTTCTGATCTTAGAGGAAAAAGTTATGGCCTTTATTATGCTGAGGTACATTCCCTCTGTACTGGCTTTATTGAGTGTTTTTATCATAAAATATTGAATGGACATTGACTTTTGTCAAATGCTTCATCTGCATCTATTGGAATGATATGATTTTTATCCTTTATTTCATTAATGTGATGTATCACCTTGATTGATCTGCCAATGCTGAACCATCCTTACATCCCTAGACTAAATCTAGCTTGGTTATGGTGTATGATACTTTTAATGTATTGTTGAATTCAGCTTGCTGATATTTGTTGAGTATTTTTACATCTGTGTTCATCAGGAATATTGACCTATCATTTTCTTTTCTTGTGGCATCCTTGTTCGGTTTTGGTTTCAAGTAATGCTGGCCTTATAAAGTGATTTTGGAAGAGTTCCTACATCTTCTATTATTTGGAAGGGTTTGAGAAGGATTGGTATTAACTCTTCTTTGAATGCTTGACACAATTTACTAGTGAAGCCATCTGGTCTTGGACTTTTCTTTGTTTGCAGGTTTTAGATTTCTGATTCGATCTTCCTGCTAATAATCTGTCTATTCACATTTTATATTTCATCATGTCAGTCTTGGTAGGTTGTTATTTTCTAAGAATTTATTCATTTCCTCTAGGTTGTCCAATTTGTTCGTGTGTAATTGTTTACAGTAGTCTCTTACAATTTTTTTATATTTTTCTTTGGTATCAATTGTAATATCTCCTCTTTTACTTCTATTTATTTGAATTCCTCTCTTTTTCTTGATGAATCTAGCTAAAGGCTTGTCAATTTTATCTTTTCAAAAAATCAGCTTTTAGTTTCATGACCTTTTCTATTGTCTTTTTATTTCATTTATTTCTGTTCTAATCTTTGTCATTTTTTCCCCTTCAACTGCCTTTGGCCTTTGTTGTTTCTAGGTATAAAATTAAGTTGTTTACTTGAGACTTTTTTTGTTCCTTGAAATAGGGATTTATTGCTATGAACTTCTCTCTTAGAACTGCTTTTTCTGCATCCCATAAATTTTGATATGTTACATTTCCACTTTTATTTGTATTTAGGTATTTATTTTCTCTTTTTATTTCTACTTTGATCCATTGATTATTCAGGAGCATGTCATTTTAATCTACACATATTTGAATTTTCCAGTTCTGTTCATGTAATTAATTTCTAGTTTTATACTTTTGTGATTAGAAAAGATGGTTAATATGATTCAATATTCTTAAATTTATTAAGACTTGTTTTGTGGTCTAATATATGATATATGCTGAAGAATATCATATGTGGTTTAATGGCAGTTCTCCTCAAACCTTATATATTATGGCTAAAGACTTTATTTATTTATTTCCTTTTGCTTCAGTAAAAGGAAGGTATGGATTTTCATGAATCAACATTAGTTTGGTTTGCCTTTTGTGAAGGATAATCACTGGTTATAAAGACCCTCTATTTATGTTACATATGTAATGAGGTATGTAAGATACTCCAAATAACCAGTAGAATTGAAATACTTATGATAGATAATATGTAACTTCTACACTGAAATATTAAAATAGTTGGCTGGCTGGTTATTTATTACTATGAACTTTGATTAGTCATTTTATTTATATTTCTAAAACAAATGCTTTTATTTGCAATTTTGTGGCTACATGCACACACACACACACACACACACACACACACACAGAATCCAATGTGGCAAACAGATACTTATGTTTATGGATAGGTACCCAAAAATTTTCCTATTAATTATAAAAAGAACCAGAAGTTCAGTTAAAGTGAATATACTTAAACATAAAATGTCATACTAGTGAAAGTAAGTTTGATGAGAACTTTGCATGAAAAGAAATTAAGAACTGTGAAAATACTTTCTATATTTAAAAAGTATAAATAATCCTTAGAAAATAAGTAATGAAGTGCTGATTTTTAATATGCAACTTCTACCAAATTAAATGATACAAATACATAACTTTATTTACTTTCCCTTTGACTTTTGCAATGAGATCATAAAACTTATGACTACAAAAATATTCAAGGGCTTCATTAATTTTCCTAGCAGCTTCTGTTAATATTTTCATACCTTAATCATTTTCTTTTAAAATACACACACGTTTTTCTTCCTCAAGTACAACTTTCTGTTTGGTAATTATTTGTATTTCCGTCAACTCTGTATTTGCATAGTTTTCTTTTTCTTTTAATAATATCTAACATTTGGATACCCATTATATGTCAGTCCCTGTTCTAAATGCCTTCAAGGCATTATCTCATTTCATACTTACAACATCACTGTGTAATAAGAACTACTGTTGTCCCATTTTACAAATGAAAAACTAGAACAGGGAGAGATTGCTACCTGCCTAAAACCAGAGTTAGTACATGGTAGAGCAAAAAATTGAACCCAGGCAGCCTCCAAAATTTACATATTTAAAACAAAGGCATCTACTTCCAAAATAAGCTTCTCTCATAAACATTAAAATTGTATGTGGGGGTATTCCTTTCAACACCTTTGCGGAATCACTTGCTTTGGTATCCTGTAGTAGCATTTTCCATTCACTCTTACATTATGTGAGAAGGAATGTTTGCGTGGATACTATTTTACAAATAGTCTTTACTAGTCAATATTTTTATTTAAGACAATTTTTGCTGTTCTTCTAACCTTGTAAATGTAGGAACTCTAATAATCAATACCTAATAAGAATGTCCCACTGCACCCACTTATGTTTATCTATATAGCGATATTATGTATTGAACCACAGGGGCCTGCAAAGAGCATGGTTGAGATTAGTATCTAAGTATTCTGATCTCCAGAACTGTTAGTGAATTGGCTAAAAATCTCAGAAAGAGAGGGAACTCTCTCTTCTTCCTTGTTCTACGCTTCACAGTACCCAATGCATAGTTCCACATTAAAGATTCCTGAACAAGAGACTAAGATCATATTTGATTTGCTAATGGTTTTCAGTTTGGGCAGAATTTTTTTAGAGTAAATTATTTGTGGGATATAGTCTTCTACATTTTTAGGTAAAGCAACTTGGATAAAATTAGACTGTTTTTTAATTGAAGTATAATTGACATACAATATCTTATTAGTTTCAGATGTACATCATAGTGATTCAGTATTTTTTTTTTCAAGAGGGAGAAAGAGAGAAAGCGAATGTGCGCCTGCGTGCAGGGCAAGTGGAGAGGGGCAGAGGGGAAGCGAGAGAGAGAATCTTAAGCAGGTTCCATGCTCAGGGCAAAGCCCTGAATGGGGACTAAATCTAATAACCCTGAGATCATGACCTCAGCCAAAATCAAGAGTCAGTCACTTAACCAGCTGTTTCACCCAGGCGGCCCTATGATTCAATATTTTTATACATTAAAAAATGAACCCCATGATAAGTCCAGTTACCATCTCTCACCATACAAAGTTATTACAATATTATTGACTATATTCCCTTTGCTGTACATTACATCTCCATGACTTATTTATTTATAACTAGAAGTTTGCCCCCTTACTCCCCTTCACTTATTTTATCTACCCCCTCAGTTCCTCCACACTCTGATAACCAACAGTTTGTTTCCTGTATCTGTGAGTTTATTTCTGTTCTGTTCATTAATTTGTTTTGTTTTTTAGATTCCACATATAAGTGAAATCATATGATATTTGTCTTTCTCTGATTTATTTCCCTTAGCATAACACCCTCCAGGTCTATCTATGTTGTCACAAATGTCACTTAATTCTTTTTTATGGCTAACATTTCATTGTGTGTGTGTATATATATACATGTATATGTATGTATGCACATATATATTTTCATGTGTATGCAGGTGTGTGTGTGTGTGTGTGTGTGTGTGTGTGACATCTTCTTTATCCATTTATCCGTTAATGGACACAGGCTGCTTCAATATCTTGGCTATTATATATAATGTTGTGATGAAAAATCTGACCCTTTAAAGTTCATGCCATATGTTTGCTGATTCTTAACAACTTAACGTTGGTTTTTCCAGCGTCATTCACCACTCAGTAATCAAGCCTCTGGGTCTTCTGGTTTCTCGACAAGTCTGTAGAGGCTGCTTTTCCTGAGCTATTGACAAAGATTTTGTGTAAAATGAGACATACCTGTATTACCCAGCAGTATTCAGATTTCATCAATTTAAATTCTGGCCACTCTCACAATTATGTTGCATGTCAGGAAATATGCTTTATAACTTTTAATTTTTCCCTCTAATTGTCAGTTATCAGTTTACCATGTATTATGATCTGTAGATATATCAAGATCAAAAGAAACACCAATCCTGGAGGGTGTGGTAACCTTTTATTTTCTATCATGGGCCAGATGCATCTATGTTTTGATCTTTACTGATTTATAAAACTGTTGTTATCTTGACAGTGATTCACTTTCTCTGTTTCTTTTCCAAAGGCAAGAAGTCTTTATGTTGCTTTCTTTAAATCCCAACTGCTGACTTCCAGTTCTCTAGAACAAATCTTATTTGAAAAAAATACGTTAGGAAATACTAAACAATGCACTTTTTCCCGGTTGCAAGATTGTCACTACCAAGGTATCTACCTATAGTGTCCTTAATTTTTTTTTCTACCCACACTGAATAAGAATCTTGAAGTAATAACTTTTCTTGGTATACAAATGATACTTCTTAGTAAATTATAAATTATAATTACAAAATTATAAAAATTATAAAAATTTTAAATTATAAAATTATAAAATGTGTGTCTTTTTATGACTTGGCAACGCAAGGACCCTGGAATCCAGGACCAGGTACATAACATAGAGTCTTAAGGACACATTCATTCCTATAGGTTTCTGTATTTTTAGGAAGAAATATGTTTACTACTAGTCCTTTGATCTTTCTCTGAATTGAAGTTTTCTTATCACACACAGGCAGCATTCAAATTCATGAATGTCTGAGTACCATCTATATTTGACAATATTTTTGAGAAACTTCCCATGGAATACTTATTTTTCGAACGCTCTCTGCACCATGCTTATTAAGTTGTATCATACTCAACAATATTTTCTTGTGAATCTCTTCAGAAAACCCACTGAGATTCTAAATAGAGTGAACCACTGATTAACTGGAAAACTCAATTAATCAGCATTGTTTTTTTTCTTCCTGACCTCCAACTGAAGGATAAAGAATTTAATAGAAATAACAATAGCTATGATAAAAGAATTATATCATAAGTGAATAATTTTTTTTTCTGCAATGTGGCTAGGATCAGTCAAGATTAATTCTGATCTCTGGTGAACCAATTTTTAGCCTTGAGGCTGTCCATGAATCATGGGAAACATAAATTAGGTTTTTTTACAATGTATTTTCCAAGGTCTATATGGACTAACACATCTAAGAAATATTTCAGCTCACTAGTAGGAGGAAAGAAAAAAATATTTCATGACACTCAATGAACAGGAAACTTTATCGTTTAAGACTATACTACTGTTTCATGCTTTTTCTTAACCAAAGATTATAATCAGTATGTACATTGTCATAAGTATCTTTGGGAAATCTGGTCAACTCTTAATGTTTCCCTTGCTCTGAGGACTTCTCTATCTCCCAACAAGAGTGGGCTCTGAGTGCCTGAAGTCTTTGGCGTAGCTGAATGGCTCAGGAGTGGATTTCTTGTGCAAGCTGGACAACTGGCTTCTCTCCAGCTGGTTGGTAGCACATGGGTGGAAACAAAGACACATTTGCAAGAGCTGTGTGGGTATTGCATGTGGAGAAAATCAGAGGAAGGCAGCCTGCAGATTGAAGCACACAAGTTAAGAAGAGCCTACTTGACCCCTGTGAGTAAGAAATTAAGAGAGCAGAAGCTTTAATACCTTGTGACTTTTTATTTCCTGATTCTAGGGTTCTTGGCTTTACGTTTTGCTCCTGGGTTATATCACATGCCCCTTGACCCTTGAGCATGCTAGGCCAGTACTAGTAAGTCAGATATTTGCACCCAGAACAATCTTAACCAGCATCCACTAACTAGCAGTTAAGTCTCTATTACTTGCTCTCCCAGAAACTGTTTTTGTTTTGAGAAAACAATATTATTTATAACTTTTGTTTTGATGTACTTCATATACAAATACACTACTTGCACTATCAAATTCTTATGACTTTGAAGTGAGACTTTTGTATTATTATTTTCTTCATGATAGTTGAAGACACCGAGGCCCAGGAGGTTAAGAATATTCCAAGAGTGCTCTTGATGAAGTGGGTATTTGAGTCCAAGCAGTCTGATACAGAGCCCATATTTGTACACCCCAACTCTGTTTTGGAAATTAAATAATAATGATGGAGATTATTTCCAACATATGGTATTGGGAGGGATATGCAAATATTTTGAGAAAACAAGTATATGTGTGTGTGTCTATGTGCATGTGTACCTATGTGCCTGTGCACATGTGCATGTGTATGTGTGTATGTGTCTATATCCTTAGAAATACAGAGATTCACTCAGCTATGTTAGGCTATTGGTTACATATGAAAAAACTCATATGTGAAATTATATGAAAAGTTTCACCAGCTTTTGTATTTTGTTATGGTTTCTGGGAATGCTTTCATGTATTACATGTCTGAGTAAAAAATGTGACATTGTACAGTGGGCATAATTGGGCCACTGGTGCCTACTGTTGATTTGCACACTCACACAGACCTCCGAACTGAATCCCCAACTTGGGCTGCTGCCTTCTGTAAGCAGTCATTACCTTTGCATAATCTCTCTACTCTGAGCTTTAGCTGGGCAAACCTAGTGAGACAGGGTGAATTTTAAAAGGCCACCATAAACTGAGCCACAAATTACCAACAGATCCAATGGTTCAAGAATAATTTCCTCTTCAGCTTGAAATGTAACTATGGCTCACTGAGAAGCTGTATTACCTCCTGATTCCAAGGAAGGCCTGTCAAACCGTAGCTCACAGAGTGTAAAGTTTTTAAAGTGCATTTGTTATAGCTTGCTAGTCTGACTATTAAAGTGAAACACTACACACCGTTAAACCTTCAAACTAGCACTGCACAAATACTTATCAAAAATACAGCCTCTGGGAGATTTGTTTACTCTAGAAATATGCTGTCTTTGCAGTTACTTTTTCCTTAATGAGAAGGCAATGCAGGATTTGTCTTTTCCATTGGAGGGCAAAATGCCAAATATGGGGAATTGCCCTTAAAGTAACATGGCTATACCCAGTTCCTAGGTGGGGGTTCAGAAATTTTCCTGAAAACACTTTAATTTCTGAAATCTCGTTCCACATATAAAAATCTTTTGTTTTGCTTCAAAATTTTGTATTCAGCATGTTCCTGATACATAATATGACAATTGAAAGTGTAAACCTGAAAAAAAAAAAAAAAGAAAATGTGAGCCTGAAAATATGCCCCTTGACTTAAGAGGTATTATTTTACTAGAAATTATTTTCCTTGCGTTTGAGATAATCTAAAATTATCAGGCACTTGGAACAATAATAGATTGAATTAATACTGTTTTAAAGCACTGTAAAAGCATCCTTTGGAACTTGATTGTTAGAGCCATTGCCAATTACCAGAAGATTCTGTCTCCTTTTGTAAACTCTTACATGAATTCAGTTCTTTGGCTTGCGCCTTGAGTATGGCATTTGCTTGGAGAATGTGTGGCCTGCCTTGTCAAACAATACAGGGTAGAGTAAAGGTCGAGGGGGGAAAAAAAAAGTAAACCTTCAGAGGCATTTTCTTGCTTTTCCCATTTAATTTTTCATTTGAGTTATAAATGGCATCTCAAATAGAAGGAAGCCTCCTGGGTTCATCAGGCTCCTCTGCTGGCTTAATCGTGAGCATGACATATGTAGACGTGCACACTGAGAGAATTAGTGATTGAATTAAGAAAAGAAGGGTGATCAATTATTCACCACATGCCACCAAACACAAGAAGCATGACCACTGCTTGTCTGTCACCTTCTCTCTTCTAGATACACAAACAAAGCTCTTTCCACAGCCTACATGCTCTTGACAGAATTATTCCTTTCAAGCAATTCTCATTTTCACCAAGTCATCTATATTTGGCTTTATAACTGGACAACTATAATTAAGGAAGTAAGTTAATGAATGCCTTCTCAGTTTACTTTTCTCATTCATTTCTTTCTATTTGTTAAAAAAGAAGAAAAAAACTACCCAGGTTTATGACCTTAAGAATAAATTTATTATATAAAATTCACCTAGAAAATCTTGTTAACATAAGCCTGAATTACTAAAGTTTCTAGATAATCTTTGAAGGTAATATGAAGGGTTTGGTAAATTCCTTCCAACTTTCTGTGTTTAAAAGAGACACTTTCCATCATGAAGAAAACACTAGAAATTATCCTGATGCTAAAGAACATTCCAGTCCTTTCATCTATATATGGATGGATACTCTGGAGTAAAGGGATATGAGCAAGGAGTCAATTATTCAGTGGCAATCATTGCTTTGTGACCCATCACTGTTTATTTATAAAGCATGCAATCTTGGGCAGATCACTTAAATTTATTATATTTATGCTTTTCACATCTGTATAATACCTCATCTTCAGTATTACATACTTCACTAGGTTTTTAGAAAAATTAAATTAGATGATATTTGGAAAATCATTCAATTGATGTTACTTCCCATCCCCCCTTTATGGCTGTTGCAAAATTGTTCAACATCTTTACCTATTATTAAAACTAATGATGGGCACTATCATGGGACAAAAAGAAGATTACATTCTCAAGTTTTCGGATTCTCTTTATTGCTTCTGAAAGAAGCATTATGGCTTCTTTCAAAATGCTTTGTTCTATGAGCTCTATATTTATTATGTAGCTTTATCATTGACTGAGACTCAATGTGTGTTAGGAATTATGCTAAGCTGTCCTTCACTTACTGTGATCTCTTTGTATCCTCACAATAATCCTGAGGGAAAAAATACATGATAATTTCCATTTTTCAGATAAATAAATTGAGATTCAGAGGAGTTAAGTATCCTCAATCTCAGGCCTGTGAAAGGCCATAATCAGTGCTCTCAAATAGCGTTTCTCAAATCTTTAATGTATAGACACATCCCCTGGGGATCTTGTTAACATGCAAACTGTGGTGCAGCAGGTCTGTAGTAAGCCTGAGAGTCTGCATTTCAAACAAGCTCCTGGGTGATAACTTTGCTACTGGTCCTTAGACCACACTTAGCATACCAAGACTGAAATACAGTGTCACACAACTTTAAATCTAGGTGATGCACACTCAGTAAATATCAACTAAATTAAAAGCAAAATACTAATCAAAGGTTGGAAAAAAGAAAAATGAAAAATGACATCTACTGTTTTGTCCAGGTGGAATTTTTCTGGAATTAGTGACTAATTTTTTGTTGGGCCCATGTCATAGTAAGAACAGTTATATGACTCTGTGACAAATGGCCTTTGTCATTTCATGTGTTTCCCTCTGTTGGGCCAGTTTCACTGACCTTCCTGAGCCCCTAGCCGTATTTGGCCTGGTAGAGGTTGTTGACTATCCAGTAGACTAGAGGGAAGATATTGCCTTTTCTAACCAGCTGTGTTCCAGATCCTTTCCTCACATCATGTCTCAGTCTGCAATACTAAAAGTCATGTTGGGCTCAGATGAGAAACCAGTAGGATGAATTGTTTTATTGAAATAATAGCAACCTAGAATTAAGGAAGGAAGGAGGAAATGGGAGAAAAGAAGAGAGAGAGAGGAGAAAGAAGGAAAAAATAGCATTGGAGATGAAGGAAGATAAACACAGCCACCATAGATGTTAGAGTTGTTGAAGCCTCAAAAT
Organism: Ailuropoda melanoleuca; assembly: GCF_002007445.2. Classification (NCBI taxonomy): domain Eukaryota; kingdom Metazoa; phylum Chordata; class Mammalia; order Carnivora; family Ursidae; genus Ailuropoda; species Ailuropoda melanoleuca. The sequence continues at coordinate 93,150,887 of NC_048220.1, read as the reverse complement.
CCAGGAGATAAGAATTGTTAATAAGGCAAGAGAACAAGACCTAGGAGTTAGTGTGTCACCTGCTTTCATCCTGAGAACAATCATTAATCACTGTCTAACGAGTCCAGGGACACTTTCCCTTTGGCACATGGTTGCCATGTGACTTCATTTCCAAAGAGTTTACTCTTGGTTCCCCTCCTTGGAAAATGAGGTGAATGAGTCTGATAGCAACAGACATTTATGAGGATCTAATATGTGCCAGGCACTGTGGTGAAGAAGAGACAATGTGGACCCTAACCTCTGAAATTTAAAGTATAGCAGGGAAGTTGGGGACAGGAGCAAGTGCAATCATCCCTATTTGGGCTCTGCCATGACAGGACTTAAACTTCTAGCTTCTAGCCAATAATCTTCAAAGTTTCCTTTTCTGATGTTTACTTGTAAACCTTTGATACTAGCCCACTAATTATTCTATATAAGTATTTGATTCAACTAATAGAAAAAATAAAAATTTTCATCACTGTATAGAAGCACAAAGACACCCATATGCTTGTGTATTTCTTTTGTAATTGCATAATTTTGTATTTTATATTGAGTACAACTGTGGTCAATTAACATTCTGATTGCCCATGTAAATATCACAGAGCTCACTGGTAGACATACCCAAACCAGGGAGAGCCAGCACAATTGTGTGTGATAATACAAATCACCTAAGAAAATTGTATACATTATTTAATCTCTTGTATTCTAAATAATGGTTACCTGGGTCAGAAGTGATAAAGATACATACTCATGTAAATATATGTTCATGGCTTCATTCAATCAACCCTCAGATATGGTTCTGGCATAGGGAGCAAAACTAAATGCAGACCTAAGTTCCACTTCTGGAGCTTACAGTCAAGTAGGAGAAATAAAATGGTAATAACATGAATAAGTGTACACAAACCAAGAACATGTTATGAAATAGTCTGGAACACAAAGGAATCTGAACTAAGGTGTCTTTTAGGGAAGGAGGTTTTCCGTAGGAAGTGAATTGAGCTGAGCTCTAAAAGATGACTCAGGAGACACAGAGGATGGAGCCGACCCTGTTGTAGAAGAGGGCATGACATAGTCCAAAAAGTCAAAGACCAGTGTGTCTGGAGGGCAGAGATTTTAGCAGGAACATCAAGCAGAGGCTATGTGTAACCTGCTCTCCTTTGGACATGTAGGATGGCAATGACCATATAGCAAAGCAAAACAAAGCAAACAGTATTTCTTCAGTTCAGCCCTAACTACAATAGTTTAGGTGTGTGGAGGAAGAGTATGATACAAGTTCCAGGAAACTATTCACGTTTTTTTGTTTCTCAGTCACTGTGTCCTAAAGCTCCTTACTGAGTCGGCATGCGTTGTCCATGTGTTCAGGTGCCCAGGTCAAAGTGGGCTTTTCTTGTTTCTGACTTTGCACAGAAGTTCTTTGCTACTTCCTATGTCCTCTTATGCTGCAACAATTGGATTTGCGTTATAATCCCTTATGTAACAAAAATGGTGCTTTGTGTGGAATCCTAAGAGTTCTCCAAGGGACTGGGATGGAACCAGATATTTTACTAAGGTCATTGCAAATAATTGTACCAAGTGTGTATAGGCTAACATGTGTAATGGATCTATAACAGATCTGTAAAATAACCAATGGCACCATCTTCCGTGGGTCACACTTGGCACATTCATGCTGTCACAACTGGATTCAGAGATTTCAATTCCATGAGGGCCCTCAGTCCCACAGACTCACACAAATAGACTTCTGGTCAAACCATTAACCCAAACATGCTCCTATCCCTAGCACATCTCCTGTGATGTGTATTCACTAATTAGGTTTACTTTCTAAAAAGCTGTGCTATGATAGAAGTCCCAAATATATTTAAATGAGGTGAGACTTTATTGAGAAGCTACTAAGTGTAGATACGACTTCATTCATTTATTCATTAATTCATTCACCAACCATTCATTTCATATCTTCTAAATGCCCATTATAGAATAATAGAAACCCAACTGATACAATGGTGAAAAAACAAACTTGGGTCCCACATTTGTGGGAATCACTGCGGCATCGCATTTTTCTGAGAATCAATTGAGGCAGTGGATGTGAAAAAATTTTGAAAATGACAAATATTACACATGCATTAATCATTTCATTTACTACCCTTATGCTAAGCAATTTAGAATATTTTCAGGACAAAAAATGCTAACATCAATAAAACACGGAGAAGTAATTTTACAAGAAACAATAGAACGAGTTGGTGTATTTCATACTCTAGTTCACCAAGGCAGTCAAATGTCAAAGCAGGCATTTCAAGTTGCTGTGAAACAGAGAGATTTCTTGGAAGAGACAAAAGCTGAGCTGGCCCTTTGACAGACAAATTTCCATAAAGGATTAGCAGTACCACTATGCCTTCTTGACCCTTAGACTCTCTTATGAATAAGAATGTCTATTGTAAATCAGTGCATTGTTTTTCCATATTTAAAATAGAGATCCCATTGTGTATCACTGCCATTATAACTCTAAGGACTAGATCTAATTATTTCTCCTCTAAAAGCATGGTTGGGAAACAGATTTAGATTTCACTGCTCCTTAAAGCTAAATGGAAAAAAAAAAATGATGGTTTTACAAAAGAGAGAAAGGTGATTTATTTCTTCTACTGAAAATGCAGTAGATACCCCGTTGTTTCCTCTGCCTCTGTTGAATTATAGTATGGTCAGTTGGAATTGATATTCAGGTCAATATCATTCTTTGAAACTGGTAATTTCTTTGTAGATGTAATTTGTTCCTTATATGTTACTTAAGACATTCACAGAGGAACTTCACATGCTTCCAGGAAACTTTTGGCCATTTCAACTATTATGAAACAATAACATAAAACAAAACCATTAGTAAAATTGGTGACAAAATGCCTCAACATTTGTTGAAATAAAAAGGAGTGGTATGTTTCGTTAAAAAATTCATAAGAAACCAAAAAACACTTCCAACTAGGCTTCTGATTCAGTATTTTCTTCTTATCTCCACATGGGCTCTTTAATACAAGACATTAAATTTAAAGTAAGTATGGATGTCCCTCGGAAACCAAAGCCTTTGAAGAAAAATGTGAAAATATATGTTAAGAGTATATATGACAGTGCAGTTTGATTTGGAACCTTTTTGTATAACCATAGTAGTTAGAAAAATGTAACTACCTATTAAGTTTATTTTGTTTCCATATTTAACCCCAATTACCCTGTGCAAGGGAATTCTTTAAAAATTTAATTCTCCCTCTTACTTTTTTATTTTTTTCTGCTTCTGCAAGCCTTTTCCCCCTCATGTAAATTGCAGCAGGTGCACAAAATTGAAGACATCACAATTAAATGTAATCAAATATTTTAGGCACTAAAGAACAGCTCCAGGAAAACAAGTCAAAAGAAAAAAAAAAAAAAGGCTTTAAGTGAGTGGATTTTCAAACACCCAAGGCACCATAGGACCAATTAAGAGAGTCAGATACCAGGACACATACTGACATTAATTATCTTTGAGTTCAGGGAAATAAAAAATAAAAGCAACAATTATCATAAAAAATCTCCACACAGTGCTTGTAAGTTGTGCTAATCTACAACACACCTGGGTTTCAGAGATTTAAAGTGAATACTCAATCAGCTGGTAACGACCTCACAGAGGAGCTCATGGGACATTTTTTCTTTCCTGTGATCTGCCAATCAGACAGAGGGGCTAAAATGATGTCCAACAGCTACGTCTGCTTTATTTCGCATCACTCACATGAGTTGCAGACAGTAGCACTGCATAATTTATTCAATAAAGTAAGTCACAAAGCCAGTATTCTCTTTAGGGGATGTTTATTCAAATAGAAGGAAAAGTCAAGAATAGATATTCAAGGTAAAAATTTGTATCGTTAGAGTCTCAAAGTCCCAGGATGTCTCTGTAAATTTATTCTCCCTGAAGCCAGAAAGAATCCTACTAAAGAGAACAAATATTTCAGTCTGGGAATATGGGTTTTCATTTTTTTAAATGCACAGGAGGGGGCAGAGGAAGAAAGTTAAGTGCTATAAGCCAAGAGGAATAGAGAAAAAAAAAACTTTTTATTATACTTAACCTAAATTTGGTAATTTGAAGCAAAAGCATAAAATCACAACCAAAAAGAGGATTTTTAAGTGCTACAAGCTTGCTAGGTTTCTAATAAACAGAGGAGAAATTAACATGAATATAAATTATTAGAAAGGACTATATAAATGTATTTAGATTGAACACTCTCAGTATGGTCCTGGTATAAATATAAAATCACCAATTTATCTTACAAAACTTTGGCATAATAATTTAATATATTAATATTTGTCAGTGTGCTCCTGGGAGACAGCAAATATGTTTTTGTTTTGTTTTGTTTTTTGTCTTCTTGTCCCTTGTCCCCTTCGTGTACCCAAGGAGATGACTCTTTTCTTCAGGAAAGATAAATTTAATTTATATATAATTTTTCAAACTTGGACATCAGTTTTAATATGTTACTTATCTCGAAAATGTAGTTTTGATTTATTTTGTCTCCTAAATCAGTTGAGGACTGTGATAATGTGTGTGGTGATTTCTTAAAGTGTTAAAAAACATGTGGCATTAGATGGCATGTGATGTTTGTATGTATGTCTTTTCGGTTGTGCAAATTTGAGTAAGTTTTCTAATATGGTACAAAACAGAGAATACGTATGTAGGTATACTTAGGATTTTTTTTTTTTAAGATTTATTTTAGAGAGGAGGTGGAGGGGCGGAGGGAGAGAATACTTTAAGCAGACTTCCCACTGAGCACAGAGCCCTCTGGGTGGTGTGGGGCTGGATCCCAAGACCCATGAGATGATGTCCTGAGTCCAAACCAAGAGTTGGCTGCTTAACCAACTTAGCCACCCAGGTGCCCCTATACTTAGGATTTTTAAAATCATTTTGTTTATCAGGTCCATAATTTTGGTAGAGCTTCTAATCTGAAATTGGAAAGAACAAAGTATGCATTTCTTTAAATACTGTTTATCAATAAACTGGTCCTCATATACTATGGAAATTCATTTTTATATTGTGTACTTTGTGGTAACACTTTGATTCCTTGACATTTATATGCCTTTAGATTAAACAGCAAATGGTTATTGGCAAAATATGAGTTATTTTTGTTGTACGGACGCACATAGCTATATAAACTATGAAATGGTCAAATATTTAGTCCACCTATTTATTTTTTTAAACGAATTTATATTTTTAAAATATAACCTTGGGGCGCCTGAGTACCTCAGTCAGTTAAACGTCAGACTCTTGATTTTGGCTCAGATCATGTTCTCGGGGTCATGGGATCCAGAGGCCCACGTGGGGCTCCATGATCAGCAGGAAGTCTGCTTGAGATTCTCTCCCTGTTCCTCTCCCCCTCTCCCTGTTCATATGCTCCTTTTCTCTTTCTTTCTCTCTCTCTCTCAAAAATAATCTTTAAAAAATGTAACCTTGAGATCTTAAAAAGTTTTTAAGAATCTTATCAAATCTAGAAAAGTTACAAAATTGACAAATTTTACTACATCCAAATTTAAGATGTATTTGTACTAAAATGCATGATAAAACATTTTTACCAGATGAAAAATTGGGGGAAAAAATGCTGTACTTACCTAGTAAAGAGTTAACAACTTTACTAAATAGAATTACTAACCAACCATTTAAAGAATATTTTAATTTACCCAATTATAAAACTTATAATTTGAGTTGCCTATAAAAGAGGATATTTAAATTAGATAAACACGTAAAATGGTGCTAAAATTTACTAATAATTAAGAAAATACACACTTAACAACAATGACATTTTCAAAATATTAAATTTATAAAAATGAATTGGTAATACATAATGCGATCTCCATCACAATAAGTAAACAGGTAAATATAAATTATGTTTTTAAAGGTGTTCATTGACAATATTTTACATTAATAACATATTAGAATTAGTGCACATGTCCATCACTTAGAGATTGAATAAAGAAATTATGGTGCATCTATAAACAGATTATATTAACTATTGAAAATTTGAATTTTAAATTTATCATGAAAAAATTCTGTATATGGTCTATTCACAACCTGGTTTTTCACAAATGTTTGGACTAGAATACCACAGATCACTCCAAACCAAAATTCTATGGTTGAAAATAAAATGTATTCTTTTTTTCTTCCATCTTTCTCTCAAACCTGCAGCAGACATGTTTTGTTTTGTCAACAGAAATATTGTTTGTGGGGCGCCTGGGTGGCACAGCGGTTAAGCGTCTGCCTTCGGCTCAGGGCGTGATCCCAGCGTTATGGGATCGAGCCCCCACATCAGGCTCCTCCGCTATGAGCCTGCTTCTTCCTCTCCCACTCCCCCTGCTTGTGTTCCCTCTCTCACTGGCTGTCTCTATCTCTGTCGAATAAATAAATAAAATCTTTAAAAAAAAAAAAGAAATATTGTTTGTATAATTGAGCAATCAGTGAGATTATGATCAAGAATTTTCACATAAAAATCCAGATTTATGACTCCTGAGGAATCTGAAGTTTTGGCCCCATTGGCCCTACATCTCAGGTGGTGAATGTAAGCTAGGCTTGTATAACAAATGGGTCTAGGCAGATGCCCTCCAGTTAGCCATGGTCCCTACCATTCCCTGTCACTTCACCTGACACTGACTAAAGGAGTTAATTGCCATTTTAATTACATTTCAACTCTTGTTTTCCTTTGGTAGGAAAACATTTCTAATACTATTTGGCCTTGCTCGTTTGCATGCTTTGCAAGTGTTTGTTTACATCCCAGATCTGCTCTTCTCAACCTGCTTCAATTTCAAGAACCAAGTGAGAAAAGGATACATATTATTAAACTTCACTTTGCCCTGACAAGTTATAAGCAAATGTCCAAATTTTCTGACTAGTCTTGTTGTTTAAACTTTAACTTTAATGCTCTCCTATGTAAGCTCATAGTTAGTCCCAGAACTTCCTGACATGGAATTGCCATTTTGGATCTGTGATTTTCACTATGAATATGTTTTTTTTTTCTTTATTAGTGTATATAACAACTTTCATTGCTGTAAGGCTACAACGTTTTGAATGCTTACTTTATATACCCTGTGATTGGTACCATTTTTATTATCCAGTCTAAGAAATTTATCTAAATTGCAATTTTATTAATAAGGTTTTTCTTCTTATTAAGTGAACTTAGAGAACTGTTTATAATTGAACAAAGCTAAAGGACAAAATAAATGGAAAATAATATGGTAAGCTTTAAAAAATTATAATTCAATATTTTTAAGTAAAATATATTCGATAAAATGCTCCTGCAGCTTTCTTAGTGAAGGTAAAAAGGATATTGGGACATCTCACATAATTAAAGTCACATGTGTCTAGTAAGCATCCTCATTTAATTGAGGTTTAAAACCACATAACAATTATAAATTTTAAGAGCCCATAAAAGTTTGTTTGTCTTACAATTAACCATGCATTTTATTTTCAGCTAAAACAAACAAACAAAAAACCGAAAAACAAAAACATTAAATACATTTTTTTGACTTTCCATTTTGTTTTTGTTTTGTTTTTTTGTTTTGTTTTGTTTTGTTTTGTTTTAATTTTACTGTCCAGTGGGCCACATCCTACAATCAGTGCTAGGAGGGGAAGAGGAATGGGGATTAAAAAGAAAGGATTAGAGGGTGGTGTATGGAACTAGAGAGGATGAGTGATGTTTTGCCCTTGAATATTTTATTTTCTTAATTGGAAAAGAAAATGCTTAGGACCTAAGGACACCAGCCACTAAAACATTTTTTTTTTTGTATGTACAAAGCAGATCAATGAACCTGTTTATTTATTCCTAAAACTATTTACCTTGTTATGTGGAGGAATAACCAAGAGAGAGTATACAGAAATGTTCATTTCTTCCTTTGTCTTTCATTCTTCTCTACAAGTGTAGTATGGAGGGAAACATATAAAACACCATGTTCAATGATAACATTGGAAATTAGGGGGAAAAGTAGAGGGCTTGGTTTTTCAAGTAGGAAAGGATGACTACATTTGTATATATCTACCATGATTTATTTTCTTCTCTTTCCCTTTTCTCTCTCAACTCTGTATAAACAGAAAGAAAATGTTCTTTTCTGCCCTGACAAAACCAAAGCCGATTATCCCAGTGGACAGAGGTTTTCCCAAAAGATGTGTTATTGACATTCTGGTGTCAGGCTCAGGATTGCAACAATCAGTCTAATAAATTTAAAACCAAAAGAAAAACTCATGAATTTATATCTTTTATCTTCCTAATCTTGTCTTTTTATATAGCTTGCATAGAAATTCTTATATCTGGAATTTCCAGCGATCATTTTTTTAACTTTAGGATTTTATATTTAGATGTCTTGAAAAAATACTTGAAATGCCTACCTTGATGGATATATGTATATACATATCTTGACTTTTTATGAAGAGCTCTTTACCTCCTTAACTTTTAAATCCATTTTTGCTACCTGGTTGAACAAATTTAATAATGTACTTAAGCTTACTCAAATTCATGTCACTGCTAACACTTAAAAAATTAAAAAAAAAAAAGATGATCCCTAAGTTATTAGCTTCAGTTCTTAGCTAAAAATAAATTATCCTCTCCATACAATGAGAATTTCAAAAGGCATGATTGGATCCATTCCTTTAATTACTTGAAAAAAAAAAAAAACAAAACTTTTTTCTTTCTTTTTTTTTTTAACAACTTATCCCAAAGACCATGTCATGAACCAACTTGTATTAGAATTCCTATTAATATTTTGATTGAACTCTATATGTTGCATTTATACAGGAGTGAAATATTTAAAAGATAGATTAAATTTGTAAGGAAAACAACTGCTGAAATGCAGAGTTGAGAGATTATTTACGCATTTTATCTTTATTATGTTACTTGAATTTTTTAAGAAGGTCCTTTTTGAAATGTCACTCTTTCTACTTCTAATTTGGAAACCAAACAAAGCATATCATTTAGTTGGCCTTAAAACTAGAAAAAAAGCTGAGGCCATGACCTGTGTAGTATATAAATTGTATCAGTTCAGAGGATCTTAGATCTTAGTTACAACTACATCATTTGTACAAGTTGGTTTATTCATTCAACAAACATTTGCCATTCTGATACAACTAAGAACCTAAAAGGAAAAGCCCCCGACATTTGAGTTGATGGTGGTGGTGGTGGTGGTGGTGGTGGGGTTATTACAAAATAAAAACATGAAAATGATCATTGCAGATTGTGAAAATCACTATGAAGGAAATAAATGTGCTGGTTGATCAAAAATTGGAAGCAGAGGATTTACTTAAATGGGAAGGACTCTCAGAAAATTATACTTAAGGTGCACTGAGACATGAATTATAAGAAGACCCAAGTGTACAAAGAGTCTTCCCCACAGAAAGTGAATATGCCTAATTTGGGAGAAAAAAAAAAAGTGAAGTTAAGAAATTTTAAGAACTGACAGGGAGCCAGTGTTGCTAAAGCCAAATGGCAGAGAATGTGCACAACCTCAGGTCAATTTGGAGAGAAGCTCCAGGGCCAGATTTTGCAGTTTTTAGACCACAATGAAGTTTAATTTTTATTTTATTTGTATGTCATGCAGGAGGGGAAAAAAGTATATGAAAGATGACAAGAGTGGAGGGATGTTTAAAACAAACTAGTTATTCTAGTTTTATATGGTGAAAACAATAAATCACTAAAATCCCACTGTCTATCCATTTATTGCCAGCAATTTTTATATTTAGAAATAATCTGTAAAGTTGCAAGCAAATTAAGTTCCATTTAAAGCCTGTAAGATTGGCCACACATGATCATAGGACATCGATAGAGCATAGGAAACATGTCAATCAGCTCAGCATGAATAGAAATACAGTGGTGTTTCTCCATTATACATCAGTGCATAGGTTAATCTTACCTTTTGATAATTTTTAAAATGCTGAAAAAGGAGATGTTTGGATAAACATCTGTAAACAGCTGAAGTGTAATGTAACAACGATATTCTAATATGTCCATAAAAGAAAACAACCACAGATTCTACCATAATTTATTTAAGAGTGATTCATTTTACGTAAATCATGAAAACACTCAGAACAATAAAGTTCACACAGCCACAAAGTTTCTTCTTTCACTTACAGAAATGCCTTTTGAATTCATGTTCCTATATTAGAGAACCTTTGTTATATTGCTTACATTGGGGCTTTCACTAAATAATAAGGATAATCTTTTGTCATACTTTGTTACAATGTAACTTTTATATCTTCCTATGGAGCTGCTTTTGATATAGTTATACTTATTAAGGGGTCTCTCTAACATTATCAATTCCTGAAGTTTATTTCTTTGTGTTCATCCAGATGTTATAAAAAAAATTAAATACACTTTTAGTAACTTTCTATTTAAAATAAACACAATGATTGCTGCCATTTTCTCTAAATATGCCATGTAATTTTAAATTTAAAGCATGTGGGTTTATATTCGCTGAGTTAGATTCATTATTTATCATAGGCATTTAGAAATAAAAGAATGCAAGTGCTGTATAGCAATGAGAACATCCATGTAAATTGATTGCATTTTCTTTAACATAGGTCTAGAAAAGTAAAAATAAATTATATTAAAAATAACATAGTTGAGAGATAATATAGTTAGGGGATTTTTAAATCTCTTTGATATGATAGCAGGATTTTAAAGATCTTTCTTATCAGTTGAGGAAGAAAAGTGAATCGTTTCTCTAGCCTACATAAATAGTTGCTGATGTTGCTTTAAAGCACATTCCCTCACTTCACATTCTTGTTTTAGGACATCTATTTGTTTTTGTTTTTTTCCCCAAGTTTTTATTTAAATTCCAGTTAGTTAACATAGAGTGTAATATTAGTTTCAGGTGTAGAATTTTGTGATTCATCATTTGCATACAACACCCAGTGCTCATCACAAGTGCCCTCCTTAATACCCATCACATATTAACCCATCCCCCCACCTATCCTCCAGTAACCCTCAGTTTGTCCTCTATAGCTAAAAGTTTGTTTTCTGGTTTGCCTCTATCTCTTTTTTATTTTTGCCCCTTTGTTCATCTGTTTTGTTTTTTTAAATTCCACATATGAGTGAAATCATATGGTATTTGTCTTTCCCATAATTATATCCCACTGTAGGGACTAAATCAATAGAGTAACTGAAGACAAAAAATTCTATGGAAATTTTTAAAACCATACTAAGTGATTTTTTTCTTCAAATACAAATATCAATAAAGATTTGCAAAATGCTTAACTTCATCTGGTTTCTAAATCTGAACACAGGGGCGCCTAGGTGGCTCAGTCAATTAAGCATCTGTCCAACTCTTGATTTCAGCTCAGGTCATGAGCTCAGAATTATGGATTGAGAACTGCGATGGGCTCTGCACTGGGCATGGAGACCACTTGGGATGCTCTCTCTCCTTCTCCCTCTGCCCCTCCCCCTGCTCCTGTGTGCTTTCTGTCTAAATAAATAAGTAAATAAACAAATAAGTCTGAACATAATGAGAACCCATTCATCAAATAATTTATATCATTCAGAATTGTCCCATTTTGAATCATAACTTTTTAAAGAAAAAAACACAAGTATATTATACATGTGTTTTAAAAGCATTATGAAATGCAGTTCTCTGTTTTATGCTATTCTTTATTTCTAGGCAAAGGAATGCCTAGAAGAGGCACTGATAATTTCTAGATTAAGAATTTAAAAAATGTATCAAACTTTTTCGGTTCTTTCCTATATTGTTGGAAGAAATTGTTTTGGTTGATGAGTTTTTAGAAATTTTCTTGGATCATCAATAATGATCTATAGTAACTGGGCAAGCATATGAATTTGAATTATGTTTATATTTCTATTTCTGATGATTTTTTAAATTTTTCATACCTCAACTATATATATTTGAGTCCCAGTGCTAAGAATATAGTAATGTTATTTTTTTTTATCTTCAAGCAAAACAGTATATTTTCCTTCTGATCAATTAAAATGTATCAGTATCACTTTTTTTCTAAGAAAATGTAAATGTACTGCTTGTGTTATGCATCACCATTTACCAAATTACTTGAAAATTTAGAACTTAAAATAATGAACAACTCAATAATAAGACAAATGATCTAACCTTTTAAAATGGACCAAAATTTGAATAGTGATATATACAAAGAAGAGATGGCAGCGGTTAAAATCAGAGAAAGACGCTTAACATGATTAGTCATCAGGGAAATGCAAATCAAAGCCACAGTGAGATACTGCTGCACACTACTATAGCAAATTTCCGAAGGCAGATAATAACAAGTTTTGGCAAGGATGTGGAAAAATTGGAACCATCATACGCTGCTGGTGGGAATGTAAACGGTGCTGCCACTTTAGAATACGGTCTGGCAGTTCCTCAAAACTTCAACGTGGAATTATCATATGATCCAGCAATCCCATTCCTATGCATACATCTAAGAGAAATGAAAGCATATTTCCAGTAAAAAAAAAAATACAAATGAGTGATCAAAGCAGAATTATTTAGAATAGCCAAAAAAGTGGAAACAATTCAAATTCCATCAACCGATGAATGGATAAACAAATATGGTATATCCATACAGTAGAATATATGTGATTTGGTAAAATGAAAAGAAATGAAGTGATATATGCTACAACATGGATGACCCTCCAAAACATTATTTTAAGTGAAATAAACCAGTGACAAAAGACCACATGTTGTATCATTCTATTTATACGAAATGGCCATAAGCATAGAGACAAAATGTCTCTATGCCTAGAGACTGAATTACATCAGTGGATGCCTAGGGCTGAGAGCTGAGAAGCAGAAGGTGATGGGGTGAGGGGGTGGGGAGTGACTGCTGTTGGGTAAACATTTATTTTGGGGATAATAAAAGTATTCTAAAATTAGATGATGGTAATAGTTGTACAACTTTGTACATCTATTTAGTACCACTAAATTGGACACTTTAAACTGGAAAACTTTATGGTATGTAACTACATCTCAATAAAGCTATTATAACAAAAACAACAAACATTTATGATTAAATGTGTGTGTGTGTGTGTGTGTGTGCGCGCGCACGCTAAGCTGTTTGGTTCTGGCACAGTGCCTTGCAGGATGTTACAGTCCAAAGTCACCTGAAGGGATGCCTGGGTGGCTCTATCAGTTAGGCAGCCGACTCTTGATTTTGGCTCAGGTCATGACCTTGGGGTCTTGAGATCAAGCCTCACATCTGGCTCCATGCTGGGCATGGAGCTTGCTTAGTATTCTCTCCTTCTCCTTTGCTCCCCACCCTCACCCTCCTACACTTGTGTGCTCTCTCACTCTCTCTCAAATAAAAAAGAAAGAAAAGAAAAGAAAAAGAAAAAAGTTACCTGGAATCACAGTCATTTGAAGGCTTGACTGGGTTGGAGGATTCGCTTCCAGTATGGCTGACTCAATTGTCTGTTAGCAGAAGGCCTCAGTTCCTTGCCTTGAATTTCTCTCTACAGGGCAACTTGAGCGTCCTCATGACACGGTAGATGACTTCTTCAGAGCAAGTGATCCAAATAAGGAAAGCAGGATCCACAATATCTTTTATGACCAAGCCTTAGATGTCAGATATTGTCACTTTCACAATATCCTAATTGCTACACAGGCCATCCCTATTTACACTACACACTACACAAGGCTGTGACTTTTAGGATGAGAATCATTAAGTGATATCTTCTCCAGCCACATTTTCTAACTTGAAATTAAAATACTTATTTTACATTAAAACAATATTTGAAATAGGGACAGCTCCATAGAACTTGAGATATGTATTTCCCATTATATCTTCAATGACTTGACTTTTTAAGCCATACTTCTCAACTTAATTCACTTTATAGAAGGAATCCATTAAAACATTATGATATTTGCTACACCTGTCATAAAGGGACCTCCTATTATTATTCTCACATTCCTAAAGAATTTCTCAAAGATTTTTTATGGCAACTGGGTTGTGTAAAGAATTATTAACTATTGAGGATTTTTTTGAGTATTTTTTTAATTGGACAAGATAAGTTTTAGTTTCTAAATTTTGATGCTCTAAGAAAGGCGATTATTAGCAAGATTTTATTTACATATTTTCCCTGGTGGTTTGCAAGCTGAAAAGCTGCTGACATTTGTATTTCTACTGCTTTTTTTTTTTATGGTACTTGAATTTATTTAGGGTAACTGCATACACAGAATTAAAGGTAGCTATGGTATAGACAATCCATGTTCTTAAGTCTTCTTGCTCTTTTACCAGGTGAACAAAATAAAGACTATATTACATACATTTATTGAACAGAATTTTAGAGGATCTTTCTTCTCTTTGCCCACCTATTTCCTATATATATATTCTTCAGGTCTGGCCACATCATCTTCTCCATTACTAAAGTTTTATTCTACCTCTATGCTATCATAACTTTATGTATTGCTCTATCATTTTGAAATTTTACTGAATGATCGCTTAACATCTAGACTGAAGCTTCTTGTGGGCTTGTGGACTTTTCCTCTGCATCTCCAAATCTAGTGTGTAACGCCTTGCAAATTATAGATACTAAGTAAAATGAGTTGTTTACTTAGAGTTGGAAACACAATGTCATCTCTTCCAGCGTCTTACACTAATGAGGAAATGCCTTCTACAGCTATCCTAGCAGATGACATCTAGCTTCTGTTTTAATAAATTCATTGATAAGGAGGATGCTTGGCATCTTATTAAATAGCTCATGATATAGTTGTTTTTTCAAAAATTTTAAATGATGTTGAATTGAAATATGTTTCTCTTTGACTTGTAATTATTAATATTCTTTCTAACTTTGATAGTAATAAAATATAGCTTTACGATTTCTGAATAGTTTCAGACATTTGTTCAGCTCTATTATGACCCCAAATTATATTATTCAGACCTCAACATTCATAGATTTCCCCAATTTTGTTCCTATGAAATAGTTTTCATGCTTCTTCACATATTATTTTCCTCTAGATTATCTCCAGTTCACCCCCAAAAAAATGGCACCTTGAACTGAAAACAAAACCACTCATTTATAGAGGATAAAAGGCTAAAAATGTATTGTAAACATCTATTGAAATAGGTCTTTGAATGTGATTTAAAATCTGTTTCTCACAGTTGTAATTGTGTGGTCAACTAACCCCACCTGAGATTTTTTTCAAATGAAATATTAGCAAGTGCCATTTAAAATAGTTCCGTACTCTCCTTTCCACTGATTCTGTTTTCAAAATAGGTTTAGTCTTACTTGATGGTAGCAGAGGCAGGCAGAGCATTGCCCACAATAGGGTGCTACAAAGTAGAATAAAATTTATCCAAAGCCAAAACATTATCAGAATGGGCTCTATCTAATCTCATTCCTAGGGTTTGCTTCCATGCAGCAACAATATTATAAAGGTATTACCAATTAAAGTAGGTATCCATGAGTAGTTTACTCACATTTAACCACATTTGCAGGTGAGGCAAGAATTCTGTAAGACCTAATAAATTTTTGAAGAAGCAAACTCATTATAATTCTTATTATAGTTGACCCTTGAAGAACTCTGGGGTTAGTGGTAACAAATCTTCACATAGTCAAAAATCTGCTTGTAACTTTTAACTCTACAAAAACTTCTGGCCTATTATTGACCAGAAGCCTTACTGATAACATAAATAGTTGATTAACACATGTTTTGTATGTTATATATATTATACACAATATTCTTACGATAAACTAAGCTAAAGAAAAAATGTTATTAACAAAGTAATAACATAAAATACATTTTTTATGCTGTATTTATAAAAAAAGATCCATATATAAATGGACCTGCATAGTTCAATCTCATGTTGTTCATGGGTCAACTATATTTATTTTTTTTTTTAAGATTTATTTAGTTATTTTAGAGCAAGAGAAAGAGAGAGGAGAGCTGAGGGGCAGAGGCAGAGAAAGTCTTAAGCAGACTCCACCTGATTCCTGAGATCACCACCTGAGCACTTAACCACCTGATTTCTTGCACTTAACTGACTGTACCGAGGCACCCCACAGGTCAACTGTATTTGAAACCATGTCCATTCTTTAGTAACCAATTCTTTGTCCCATGTACAAACCCTTCCCAAACCACCCCCAGGTCCGCTCCTAAGATGGAATGAGCTAGATCTCATTTTGTTCAGCATTTAATTACTATCTAATACATTTGCATATAGCCTATCAATTTGTAATATCATTAACATATGGGGGGGAGCCATAACTGAAATGTAAGTAGTGGCATCTATTCAATTCAGTATCATAAAGACCTTCTTCTTTATGTAATAGAACTCTGAATGTATTCTTTGGTTTATCTTGTCCTTGTGGTTACAAGAATATGGATATTCTGTATTTCTATTTCTCCCAATATCTCCTTTGAACTCATTAGCAACATACTTTATTGCTACCAACTAAACCTAAAACTTTTCCCTTCTTTAGTATATTAGATTGCCCACATGACAATTATTGAAGTAATTATAAGTAATATAAAAGACAAATAAAAAATAAATTATATTTCTTTGGCTTAATAGTAATAATAGTGAGCATTTATTAGTGCTTAATATGAACCAGGTACTTTGTTCCAGGTGTCATATGTTGTTTTTTTTTTTTTTAAGTATAGTTGACACTCAGTGTTACAGCATAGTGATTTGACAAGTCTATACATTACACTACACTCACCACAGGTGTAGCTACCATCTGTCATTATGCATTGCTACTATAATACCATTGACTATATTCCGATACCGTAACTTTTATCTCCATGACTTATTCATTTCATAACTGGAAATCTGAATCTCCCACTTGCCTTTATTCATTTTGCTCATGCCCTACCTCCCTCCCCTTTGGCAACCATCATTTTGTTCTCTGTATTTATGGGTCTGTTTCCGCTTTTTATTTGTTTGTTTGTTCATTTGTTTTGTTTTTTAGATTCCACGTGTAATTGAAGTCGTATGATATTTTCTTTCTCTGTCTCTGACTTATTTTACTTAACATGATGCCCTTTAGGTCCATCCATGTTGTCGCAAAGGGCAAGATCTCATTTTTTTGTTATAGCTTAGTAATATTCCACTGTATATGCCATAACTTCTTTGTTCATCTATTGATGGACACTTGGGTTACTTCCATATTTGGCTATTGTAAATAATGCTGCAATAAACATAGGGGTGCATATATCTTTTCAAATTAATGTTTTCATTTTCTTTGGGTAAATACCCAGTTGTGGAATTACTAGCTCTTATGGTATTTCTATTTTTAATTTTTTTAAGAACCTCCGTGCTGCTTTCCATAGTGGATGCATCAATTTACATTACTACCAACATTGCACAAGGGATCCTTTATTTCCACACCCTGGCCAACACTTGTGTATTTTTTGTCTTTTTGATTCTAGCCATTCTGACAGGTGTAAGGTGGTATCTCATTGTGGTTTTGATTTGCATTTCTCTGATGATTAGTGATGTTGAATATCTTTTCATGTGCATTGACTATCTATATATCTTGTTTGGAAAGATGTCTATTCAGATTTTCTGCCCACTTTTTATTTTTATTTTTTTAAGATTTATTTATTTATTTTAGAGAGAGAGAGTGCATGAGCACACGAGTGAGGGGAGGAACAGAGAAAGAGAATCTTCAAGCTGACTCCCCACTGAGCTCGGAGGCCAATGTGGGGCTGGATCCGATGACCCATGAGATCATGACCTGGGCCAAAACCAAGAGTCAGACACTTAACTGGCTGAGCCACCCAGGCACCCCTTCTGCCCACTTTTTAACCAGATTGTTTGTGCTTTTGGTGTTGAGTTGCTTAAGTTCTTTATATATTTTGGATATTAACCCCTTATTGAATACTTCATTTGCAAATATTTTCTCCCATTCAGTAGGTTCCCTTTTTGTTTTGTTGATAATTACCCTTGCTGTACAAAAGCTTTTATTTTGATGTAGTGTCAATAGTTTATTTTTGCTTTTGTTTTCCCTGACTTAGGAGACATATCTAGGAAAATGTTGCTATGGCTCATGTCAGAGAAATTACTACCTGTGTTCTTTTCTAGGATTGCTGTGGTTTCAGGTCTCACATTAAGTCTTTAAACCATTTTGAGTTTATTTTGGAATATGGTATTAGGAAGTGGTCCAGTTTTATTCTTTTACATGAAGCTGTCCAGTTTTCCCAGCACCATTTATTGAAGAGACTCTTTTCCCCATACGTCCATAGACATATATTCTCCCAGCACCATTTATTGAAGAGACTCTTTTCCCCATACGTCCATAGACGTATATTCTCACGTCTATTTCATAGGGTAATTGATCATGTAAGTGTGGGTTTATTTCTTTACTCTCTGTTCTGTAAGATTGATATCTGTGTCTATATTTATGCCAGTGTCTTATGGGTTTGAGTACTACAGTTTGTAGTATATTTCTTGAAATCCAAGTGCCACATGTCTTAACTTGCTGTATTATCATAGGAATCATCATGAAAAGCATCAGTATTATCCCTTGATATAGATGACAAAACTGAGCCTGGCAGAGGTGAGGGCAAGTTACAAATCCAAGCATTCTAACTCTAGAGTTATGGTTTTTATCTGATATAATGCCAGAATCGTTTAAAACTTTGGCCTTGTCACCAGTTTTCTAATTTTGTTTCTAGTGCAAATATTATGAATATAAAAATATGATAAATATGATTTCTACATACTTTTTTCTATTTATTGATAAGGGTTCAAAAGAAAATGTCTCAAAAGGGAACTTTATGGATACTTAGCTTATCTTCAGTAGTGTAACACTGAGCCCCTTTTCCCAACACACAACATTGTTTATTCGTGATCTGTATTTTGTTAGTAAGAGGAAAATGTCTCATCATATATAACAAGAAGAACAGTGCTCTGGGCATGATGAATCATGGCTCTTCCCTCTGCTTCTAGCATCTCTTGTGGTTCCATTCTTCTTTGCTAATATTTTTAATTTCATGCTGGAAAGGAGATTGCTGTAGCTATTCTAAAAGTCACATGACAATATTCAGAAAGATATTTCTGCATGTCTTTCTTAGTAGGACAGAAAGCTTCCCCTGAAGTTTCCCAGTTACATCTTTGTCAAGGGAATGGAAGTACAATCATTTGCTTAAAATAAATCATCTGAGAAGAATTAGATGTTGGAGCATCAAACAAAATGAGTATAATAATCAGTAAAGAATGCATTGTATTTTGTCGAATCTAAGTCACCATCAATTCTAAGACACATTATTTTTGATGCCATTGAGAAAGTAAATATATTGTCAATTAAACTATGCCACATCATTGATCAGAAGATATGTTCTTATTTATAGATCCTGAAACATGAGGACAAAGTGCATTTTAGGATCAATGAAATATAGTATTACTTTACCTTCTTTATCTTTTTTCTTTTCTTGTTTTTTCTTTCTTTCTTTCTTTCTTTCTTTCTTTCTTTCTTTCTTTCTTTCTCTTTCTTTCTTTCTTCCTCCTCTCTCTCTCTTTCTTGCTTTTCTTTGCAAATGAGAAAACTAAAGTGCAGGAATACCAGCTTTGACAATGTCATAAAATCAGAACTTGAACTCAGATTTGTAACTTTATATTCAAAGTACTTGCCACAGAATGTTTCCTTTTTCTTGTTCTTTTGTTCCCCCTCTTCTTTTATAATTCACTCCTGAGCCAAAATATGACTGGTCTTGATTAGATGGTCCTATCTGCCATCTGATTGAAGACAAACAGAAGGAACTTCAGTAAAGAAATATGTATTGTCTGAAACCCATAATGAAAATTTAGATGAGTGTATAATCAAACTTGCTCCCTAGAAAAAAAGTTCCAAGCATGTGTTGGGGCAGCCCCAGAACACTCATGTAGGGAGCCTTGCAGCCCGGGACGTGCCTGGCAGGTGTGGAGGTATAACAACAGAAGGGAGTAGTGACTTACCAAAATGGAAAACTTCTGCTATTAGCTCTAGGGTGGAAGTCTTTAAATACTTTAAATACTAATGAAGGATACTACTAATAGAACTTAAAACAAATATATGGTACATCCATATGGATGTTGTTGGAATGGCATTTTAGCAGAGTAGTTTAGAAAATGGGTTCTGGAGTCAGCCTGTCTGGATAAGGAAATAGCAGTTCCTAAACTGTTAAGGGTCTTAGTTTCTTTATCTGTAAAATAGGGATAATAGCTGAGTCTAATTTATAGAATTGTTTAATAAGATCAAATAAGACAATATGTGTAAAGAGCATTGTACAGTGTCTCATACATAGTATGTCCTTGGTAGTGAAAGATGATGACAAAAATGATAATAAACATGATGCTGGATGATCTTCCTTTGATAGTCTAGGACGTTGTGCTCCTTCCTTATTGTCCTCTGACAGGGTTTCTGATCCAGTGTCATGGAAAAGGAAAGTTATGTTTTGAGTTAGTCATTATAAATATCTAGAATCCTAAAACACTAAGAGTCTGAAAATCTCAAAGTCCAGAAAATAAACAATGGAAAAACCTGATTTAAAATTCTGTATGTACCACTTATGATCTATGGGGCTTAAGGCAATTACTTAAATATACCTGATTTTCTCATCTTTATAATAAGGCAAATGTGTAGTTCTAGAAGTTAATCTGAAATCTAATTTAGGTAATGCATGTAAATCGTCTAGCACAGTATTTTTGACACATAGTAGGCACTTAGAAAAGGTCACTCAATTTTTCTTTACAATTGCCACAGGAATCCTCAGACACTTCTTATTTATTTAATTGAAACTCAAGTGCCCAAGATCAAAAAGAGTAACAAGCGAATTTCTATTTTAAAATGTGTCTAGAGTAACAACAGTATTAAGTTGTATTTTCTTCACAAAATTGTACAATATATCAAAAATATTGTAGGTTAAATTTAATTTGGGGGATGTGCTGGTAATCTAAACACTTTATTACATGCTTCAGCAGATAAATTTTGTTCTAATTCCTAATAATCTATTTTCAGATGAAATTTTGGAGCATTAACTACTTACAATTTGGAATCCTCCTATGCAGTATATAATTTCAAATAAAATACAGGTTATTTTATTTTAATCATGTTACAGCAATTTTTGATGCATATTCTGAGACCTTATCACCAGTATCACAATTCTCTGTAGAATTAAATGACCCCTTTAAGAATCCACTTTGATCCCAACAAAAGCACATTATAATAAAGATGTTTCCATTGAAGGAAATGTATCAGCTGAGGTAAAATGAATTTCCCATTTAGTGGATTTAAGTGAATTAAAATTTGTCTTTTATCATAGAGTGAGAAGTAAAACAGAATTATGTAGAAGCATCAAGCATCAACTTAACCTCCTTCTTTAAATATCTGTGGTTAGGGGGCGCCTGGGTGGTTCAGTGAGTTAAGGGATCAGCTCTAGGTTTTGGCCCAAGTCATGATCTCAGAGTCCTGGGATGGAGCCCTGAGTTGGGCTCTGTGCTCAGTGAGGAGTCTACCTGTGGATTCTTTCTCTGCCTCTCTTTTCACCTACCCCCTCTCCACTCATCCTCTCTCTCTAATCAATCAATCTTTTAAAAATTAAAATATCCTTAGTTCGAACCACTCAATAATTGGGTATTTATAAAATCAGACACTTTTACTTTTCCTCTCAGAATCTTCCTACTTATATCTTTATATAATGGATTTTCTTCTCCATTTTAAAGTGTTGAACAAAACACAGACATTTGGGATGGGAACCTCTAAATTTTTATCCTGGCTCCTGGAAAACGCACACACAGACACACACTGCACATGTTAGGAGAGTCATGTACCATCTGTGCAACTCATTACCAAATAAAAGTTTATAAGCTCTTTATAAGCAGTTGTGAAATTGTGATCATTGTTTTATTGTTGATGGCATTAATGTTGGAAGGCTGGTATTGATAGATATGACACTGCAATGAATTTACCAGGAAGAAACTTTTTTAATAGTATATCCAAACATAATGAAAATCCATATACTATGCCCCCCTGTTTGTTTCATTTGGATCACTATAAAGCCTAAGTCGAATGTTATACCTAAATAAGTAACGTTTTTATACAATTTTCTCTGTTTTTCAAAAGTCAGTTCTAGCTGGTAAAGATCTATTCAGGTAAATCATAAACATCACGTTTCAAGCTCTTTAAAATAGACTTTTAATAAAATGCTAGTGTACAATTACTTGACACAATCAAGGAAGCCATCTGGTGAAACCTACCACCTGCGTATGGAATAAAGGTTATTGTTTCTAAATATTTGTATGAATGTTTTTTGTGCATATATTTCTCCTTATTTAGAGTGTCCTTTTTCTACCTCCTTTGGATAATTTTGAATCTTTCCTGTTTCAATCTTCTTTACATGATGCCTTTTTTTGAACCTTCCTTCTTCATTCATTATTTACTTTTCATTCACCAATTGCTTATTGCACCTACGACGTGATTTGCCCAGGTATTTCAGTTTTATAGATAATGTACCTAAGGACTCAAACTCAAATCATGAACTTCTTTATCCAAGGACTTTCTATGGCACAGGTTCTACAGCCGCACTGAAACTCCCTAGATGGTGTGATGCCAACCTATTTTCGTCTTTTGTGTCCTCTTTACAAATAGCCCTCCATCCATTCCCCATAAATATGCAGGTGTTCCTAACTCGGTCAAACCCATTTTGGAACCTCCCACTCTAGTCTCTAATTTTTCACACTTGAAACCAGTACCATGCCACATATTTCAAAGGGGTCTAAGATATTAAGCTAATCTGCAAACATCTGTTCATTTTCAAGTTCATTGCCTTCTCTTCAACAGTAATGGGCTTTCTCTGCCCCTTGTATCAGCTACACCAGTCAATCTAAGTGTGTCTCAGTATCCCCTAGTATGGTATAATCACAGGTCAACATTTAAGCACAGATACTCTGGACATCAGGAGTAGTCCATTCATCTCTTAAGACTATTTATAAAAGGGGTCCTTGGGCAGCTCAATCAGGATTAATTACCTGACACTTGATCTCAGCTCAGGTCTTGATCTCAGGGTCATGAGTTCAAGCCCAACATTTGGCCTCATGCTAGGGGTGGAGCCTACCTAAAAAACAGAACACCAAAGCTGTTTATAAAATAAAATGTTTTGGTAGGGTTTGATATGAACTTGCTTGCATAAAACTGATCCCCCCTTGGTTTTACTTTTGATCTTTCAAAAAGTTAAAATTGACCTAGGAATCATGTATTAGATTTAGTAATAAATCCCCCTTTTAAGATGCCTTGAAATGTCCTCTACTGGGTCTAGTATTTTCATAGGAACTACAAGGTATTATTTATGAGAACTCCATAAACTTCTTATAGTGTAACTTACATCTAAGTGTAACTTACGTCTAAGTTTTCCTCATGAGCACTTGCTCACTGAATTACTCTTAATTACTAAAGTACAACATATAAAAGCTAAAATTAGCATTTCTAACTTAATTTTCTTGAGCACTCTGACTGCCACCCACATTTTGCCAACATTGCCAAAGTTGGTACTGTAATTTTACATTAGTAGGTGGTGAGAATTCCCAGTGTTCCCATTTTCACGAAGGACATTTTGTCATTCATGCATCTTTGATGTTGTTTTAGGTTGAGCTTGATTTTCTACCATTACAGCTTTTTATTTCTTTTAGTTTTATTATGTTATGTTAGTCACCACACAGTACATCATTAGCTTTTGATGTAGTGTTCCATGATTCATTGGTTGTGTCTTACAACCAGTGCTCCATTATAGCTTTTTAAACTATGATTCTGTTAGTAAAGCTTTACGCCTCTCAGTTTGTTACTTAATGCTCTGTTACCCCAGGATGCACAGTGAGGCATATTTACATTACTTGTAGTAAAAAATAATAATAATAAAATAGCAACAATATAATAACTATACAATAGCATTTTCTTGAGGACTGACACATACCAGGTATACTGTTAAGCAACTTAATATGGATTCTGAAAGTAATTTTACAAAAAAATCTGAAATACTATTTATTTTTTAAATTAGGCTCATGACCAGTGTGGGGCTTGAACTCATGACCCTGAGATCAAGAGTTGCATTCTCTACTGACTGAGCCAGCCAGGCACCCCATGAAATATGTACTATTATCGTCATTTTAGGGATAACCAAAGCTTAAAGACTATAATTGTTATTAGTCTGGGCACACCCAAATAGGATATCCTAGAGTTTAGGGAGTCTGATTTCAGAGTCCATGCTCTTAATCATTATAATAAAATTTTGAAACATATAGGCTTTGCTGTTCAAAGATTCATCACAGATTATTACTAATCTGTGTCAGTAACACAGAAGTAACCACACCTCCCAACCAATCTACTTGTACAGTGACACCTCATTGTAGAACACCCCTTTTCTACTGTAAAAAGCACACTACCTAACACATGCTCTGCTGTCCCAGGTTTCTGATTGCTGAGTATTAAATGAATTGGAGAGCAGGAATGGATGGGACATAAAGTTGTTTGTCCAATATCAAAAGAGTAAGACTACAATACCTTCAGTGATAGAGCGCAGCACTGAACAAATGTCACTTGCCATCTCTGACTTTCCTAAGCACTTCTGTCTTCTAAACCTCAATATTAGAAATGCAACGGTGTGTAAACCCAGTCCTTTTCTCCTTACCATCTATATGCCTCCTCAACCTTTTTGTCTTCAGAGGAACATGGGCAACATGGTAAGTGCCCTGAGGTCAAAGATCAAGTTTAATTTTGTTGTTATTTGAGATTTACCACAGAGCAATGAATCTAAATATATATCATGATTTACTGATTAATCGAAAGATGGGTTACAGAATCTGTAAGACTACTACTAATGATACTTACACTGGGGCACCTGGGTGGCTCAGTCGGTTAAGAGTCTGCCTTCAACTCAGGTCATGATCCCAGGGTCCTGGGATGGAGCCCCACATGGGACTCCCTGCTCAGCGGAGGGTCTGCTCCTCCCTTTCTCTCTGCCTCTCCCCCTGCTTGTGCTCACACTCTCTCTTTCTCAAATAAATAAATAAAATCTTTAGAAAAATAATGATATTTAGACTAATAATAAAAACATGGAGTAATTACATATCTAGAATAAATAAATGGCAGTGAAACACACAGTCAGCCATCCTCAGATGAGCCTCATTTTCATCAGAAAGAATAATTCTTCCTAGTAATTTTCCCTTTTAGATATTTTCAAGTATACATTTGAAGAGAGGTGTCTTCCCCAGTGTTTCTCAATCCTGACTGCATATTAGAGTCATCTGGGGAAGCACTAACTAACACATGCCAATACCTGCTCACATTTGTGGGACAATCAAAGCAGATTCTCTGGGGCTGGAATTCCAGCAGTGGTAAGTTTTATAAGCTCCCCAAGGGATTCTAAAGTGCAGGTTGGCTTGAGAAACTGTGCTAACTATATATGTGTGAACAGATAGATAGATTGAGCCATAAAAGGAAAGAGTTTTTGTTTGATAATTGTGTAGAATTGAAAGTAGCAAGTTTTTTTCCCCTCTTTCTTTGAACTAAGGCTATTGATATGCTTAACATCATGGGTATGAAAGAATGCTAGCAGATATTTTTAACATTATCCTCAAGACTACTTTGTTTCACTTGACATTTTGTTCTTTACTTATATGACCTCTGCCCACAGAAGCTGAATTAGAAAACAGTTGTACTGTAGAAGTTAAAAAAAAAAGAGAGAAAGAAAAAGAAACTGTTTAGAAAACTGCAAAGCATTTCCCCCTGCAAAACCCTTCATTACCACCTAACTGAGAGCCCTAGATTTGGTGATGGGCGAGAGAGTAGGTTAATGAGTCTATAGGATCATTTATTTTTTATCCTTTCTCTAGAGGCTATCAGCAAGGGCACCTACGTAGGAGACTTATTTTTGTAATGTGAACAACTGTTCTTTAGGAATGAAATTGTGTTCTGCTGACAAAAGATGTGAGAAAGCTCAGGGTGCCCCCTTGAACTGTCTGACACTTTGCACAAAAGGTAAATCTGCTAAAAATATTTTTTTAAATACTTGAAATTCTCTCCCAACATTTTCTAAAGTGCCGAAGAATGAGAAATCAACTTCTGGAAAAAGGCAGAAAGAACAGAAAGGCTAACAAGGCTCACAAGAAAGCAATTTTCTGAGAGGGGAAAAAAAAATGTAGTTTTCTAAAATTGAAGAACATTATTCCTTCAAAGAAAATGTCTCAAAGTGTCCTTTAAAAATATCAGTCCCTGGTAAAATCAAATTGTGTCATTTTTATTGAAGTAACCATAGATTTGTCAATTTTGTAATTGGCTTGGTTGGGTCATCCAATTTGACATCTGTGGGGATTTTACCACCAGGCATTCTTATCAATTTTTTAATAAATTCCACAGATTGAGAATGGTAAATAATAAATGATCTAGAGCTCACAAAGTCAATATTTAATTTAACGTAGACTCAGGGAAACTAATACTATACATACACATAATTCTATGGTTTGAGTTTAAAGAAATAAGGATTTTTATCATAAAAACTGAAAAGAATAATAACGAGATCAAGGTATTAAAAGGCATGAGACTGTAACAAATCACAGACTTCTAAAGGCTAAAGCATGAGTCTAGGCTAAAACATGAGTCCAGTTAATCAGTTTATTTCTCTAAGCAGGGAAGCACCTGAATGCCAAAATCAAATCCCCAAATTTCTTGTTACAATTGGAACATACGAAAAAACAATATTAATGTTTAACCAACATAGCGTTTCCAAAATGGGTATTCAAGTGGCAAAAGATATCAAGTGATTAAGGAAAAGCTCATTCACAAAGAAGAGAAAATAATAACAGTTATTGAATTTGCAGATGTGGGTTTGAAGGACAACATTCTGATTAAATCATAGTAACTGAAATTTTAAAATGCTAAATAATTTCAATCCATTTTGACTAAAATTTGATTTTACTTATGTTTAAAAGTTTAGTATAGTCCCAGCTTAGTGACCAAATGAATCTATAAAATAGGGATTTTTCATGCAAAATGCGGTTTTTACTACCTGATTCTACTGAAGAAACAGAATTGGAATAAATTAAAATTACATATTTGAATATTATGATTAGTAACCTCAACCAACCAGCAAACTATGCCCAAAACTTCAAAGACATCTAAGCAAGCAAGCACGAAATGTTTACAGAACGACAGAGAAATTTTAAGTACCACTGTAGACTAGTGATAAAGAAAAACTTTATCCTGTAAAAGGTGTTTAGTGCCTTCCACATTGTATAAATACAGTTAGCTGCCTAAAGCTTTTGGCATATAGGGTTTATGAAAAAGAAACTAAGGAGTAATTATTGCCCCAAATTTGGATGAATGGAATGCAGTGAGAGGAAAAGTATAATTGGATTTATATATAACTAGATGAATGTAGCTACCAAGCAATTTGGAAATAAGACCTGTCAGTGAGAGATATACATATACAGTCCAGCAAGTATCCTTTGCATTTATTGACTCAATAACAAGGTACAATTTAGGGTCAAAAGACCATGCCAAACAAAAAGTAAGTCAGACCAATGGGCACGGCAGGTTTTTTTTTTTTTTTAATTTTATTTATTTATTTGAAGGAGAGTGAAAGCGGGAGAGATGACAGAGGGAGAGGGAGAAGACGACTCACAGCCGAGTGGAGAGTCCGATGCGGGGCTTGATCACAGGACCCTGAAATCATAACCTGAGCTGAGCTGAAGGCAGATGCTTAACCGACTGAACCACCCAGGTGTCCCCGGGGAACTGAGTTTTAACTACAATTCAGAAATAAAGGAGTTTGTTGGCAGTTAAGCAAGATCAACTTGATCCTCAGTTTTCAATCCTACAATGGTTTTCCATT
The DNA here is from genome assembly GCF_002007445.2 of Ailuropoda melanoleuca. NCBI lineage: Eukaryota > Metazoa > Chordata > Mammalia > Carnivora > Ursidae > Ailuropoda > Ailuropoda melanoleuca. Next base: position 93,123,080 of record NC_048220.1, on the reverse strand, counting down.
GCACTTAAAATCCAAAAGCCAATCTCTGGCTAATCCGGAGAGCACTGCCTGCTTCTCTGGCATTATTTACTGCTTTTCCCTTTCCTTCTCTGTGCCCCTTACCTCTTGTCTCAGGGACAAGACTGTAATTCTTGTTGCAAAGCTCTTAGAGTCCCTGTTTCTTATACCTGTACTACCTTCTCATCTCAAACACCAGGTCCCAGAAAAGCCTTCCCAAATCATGACTCCTCCTCTTTCACTATCACTCAACACTCATTTCTTCATAGCACTTACTACATCTAAAAAATCCCTTACCTATTTGTTGACACACTTATTTCTATCATTTTTCTCTAGAATGTAAGGTGAATAATTCAAAGATTTGGCCTATTCTACCTTGTTCATCATATAAAACATGACTTGGACTAGCAATGGTGCCTAATTGGTACTTACTGACTTAATGCATTTTTAATTTCATATATTTATGATATATAGCATTGCTCTGCCCCAGTTTTTTGTTTCTAAACCCTTTATAAACACTAACCAATGCAACAACTTTATGAGGTAGGTACTGGTATTATTTTCATTTTATAGATGGAAAAAAAAAGTGGGGGGTATAGAGGAGTTGAATTACTTGCCAAAGGTCCAAAAAGCTAGTAAGAGGCAGAAAGGATTTAGAACCCAAGTCGTGTTCCAGGGTCTGTGCTATTAGTACAACAGTTTGCTGACTTTATTGTGAGCTATTAAGACAATGTTAGGAATAGAGAAGATCTGCAAGGTTTGAGATAGAACTGCACAATTCAGTCCGTGCTGTAAAGATTGGCTGATTTTCAGAAAGTTCCACAATGTTGTGAGGGCTTTAATTTTGTGACTTCACTTTGCACAGCTTCCTTTGCATTTCATCTTCAACTTCTAGACTAATTTCTGCATGTCTTACATGCCCTGCTTCCTTGACCAAGTTTCTGTGATAGTGTTTTATTCAGGGAAGGGAAAAATATTAAATTAGGATTTCCTAAATTATGCTTGTTGAACAATAGTGTCCCATGATATTTTGATAGGTGTTCCCTTTAAAAACTACTTCTGTGGTGAGAAAATGTATGACTAAGGAGAAGTAAATGGTTAAAAATAAGGAGAATATTTTGTAACACATATGAGAAAAAAATGTAATATGTGTAAATTGGCCCCAAATTATGAAGCCATATGATGTTTACAAAATGTTATTTTCATATACTTCTAGGGTCTTTTATATTTATTAAAATGCTTTAGGCTAAATTGAATTTTGAGTACTAAATGAAGCAACAAGTGACTAATTGTCTAAATTTTTGACGAATTGAGGATTGCATTTAAATAACATTTTAAAAGCATTTTCATTCACATGTTATTATGGCACTTTTTCTTACTTTCCCAAATAGCCAATGAGGATTTGAAGTTTTCCTAAACCAAGTTTCTGACTCTCCCTTAAGAAAATATGAATTCCTTTAATGGCATTTTCTTTGTGGTCCTATTTTGCCAGAGCTCCTAAAGAAATTCAGAGAAACCTAAGATCTAAACTCTATCAACACTACAGCTTGCAGAACCGACATCTCATATAAGAAAGATTTATGTGGTCTATCACCAAAATTTAGCTTTTCAACACAGTTATTAATCAGCCTGTTGTGATCCTAATATTTCTGAATGACACAATTTTCTGTAAGCCAAGAAACCTTCACCATTTTAGGATTGGGGGAAGGGAGCAGAGAGGGTGGAAAAGTTCCTAAACATGGCCAGAAAATGAATTATTCCTGGAAGAGCTGGATAAATCTAAGTGCTTGAAGCTTTACAAATAATCAGGGTCTAAGGGTGTGTGTGTGTGTGTGTGTGTGTGTGTGTGTGTGTGGTGTGGTGGTAGTGTTCTTCCTCTCCTTTGCCTTCTATTCCTCTTTATCTCCTCATTTCTCCTTCTTCATCTTCACTACTCCTCTCACCAAACATCTTGTCTCATCTGTCTGATTTTCTGTACAGATTGGTGTGTTGATATTTGTTTTAATACCATCTTCCACTTATTATTTAAATGCTCTCTTCCTAAGGGGGTGTGAGACATAATTATTTGCATTCAGAATGTGAACCAAAATAGACACTGGAATTGCCTGTTTACAGAATTTAAACTTTGGATGAGGAAAATGGATTGTGAGCAAATGTCAAGTATGTCATCACTGTAGTTGTGTTTTAAGGAGAGAAACAGTTTTAAGCAAACATTTAGAGCATTTTTGCCCAATTAAAATTCCTCCATTGTTTGTATATTTGTATGCCTCAGGGTTGAATCTAAATTATTTTTATTTTTGTTTTCCTTTTTGTGTCCTCCTGTAGTGAGCCCAACTGTAATTTTCTTTGACAGTCTTTATGTTTTCTTCTTATTCCCATTAGTGTTCTGTTTGTTATTTTTTCCCCTTCATATCACTGTCTCCTGTCTCTTTTAAACTTTATGGCATCTGTATCTGTTGAGATAATTGGGCCACAATCATAATCTGTGTCACAATCATCATTTGATGGGTATTTCTGCATATATATTTAGATGTTAAAAATGCTTAAGATCGAGACAAAATGAACCAGCCACATCTACCGTAGAATCTGTATTCATTTTTTTGATTTAGGGGTGGGAGAAATATGGCTCAGCTTAATTAAATGAAAGAGAGGGTAAGTGAGACAGTGTCATATAATCTGTACTAAGTAAACTCTTACATTTAAATGACACACGTTGGGAAGAATAGCTAGCAAATGCAGATGGAGAAAATATCTGGGATTCTATCACAATGAACAGATTTGGGATTGATTCCCCACAGGACCAGGAAATGCTATATTATGAAAATGTCATTCACATGTGTTCTTTCAAAATACTTGACCAATAGCCTATCTGACCAGATACTTTTATTTTTCAAATCTCCAAAACATTGTAAGTCAATTAATTAATTAGTAGCAAGTGGACAAGGGGCTTAGTCATGGCAATTTCTTTTTCATCTGTAAAATAATAACTGGGCCTTCTTCATAGATTTAGAATGAAGATTAAATGAAATTATACATGTGAAGGCCTTAGCACAGTGCCTTGAATATAGTGAGCATTAAATATATATTTATTATTATTACTAATTCGTATTTATATCTAATATAAGCTAGGTAATGTGGTAATGTGAGAGAGACAGAAATATATGGCATGGACACTGCTCTCAAGATGTTTTCAGTCAAGATGGGATACAAAATATAATGTAAAGCATGCTGTACTGGTCAGTATGTAATTAAGTGCTAATTACATAGTAGGAAGTATAAACGCTACAGTATATTAGAAGTAGAAATATGTAATATGAATGATATTATGGATGGTAGTTGTGACTATAATAAATACTTTTAGTAGTTCTAAATCATGTACTGAATTAAAAAGAAAAACTACATCATGCTCACATTTAAATCTCTCATTATGTCTGCTGTGATATGCCCTTCTTGATTCCTCACATTTCTTCATCACATAAATGTTACTCATCACTCAAGACTTCTTGCCCTCCCGAATAACCATTAAGTTGATCTTTACGAAATGTAAAGAGCTACTCATAAATTTGAAATATATTCCAAACCCCTGTCTAAGGCATAATACCTATGTGACCTGGTCCCTGCCTGTTTCTCCAGCATTGTCTTATCCTGCACTCTCCTTTGTTTACCTGGCTGGAGTCATCATCAATCAATTCTGAGAACAAGTCAAAGTTTTCTCTCCCTAGGATATTTATATGTTCTGTTCTCTTGACCGGAATGCCCCATTCTTCTCATTTCCCCATCATTTGATTTGTATCTAAAATACCACTGTCTTCCTCCAGTTCTCCCTCCATACCATCCCCCAATCCATGCCATTGATCTCTTTCTTAGATCCTTGTTTCCTGTGCAAAACTTATTGCATTTTAAAGTATTTTATTTGTTTGTTGGAGAATGTTTTTTGTTAGCCGTTTGTCTCCTCCATGGAAGTGTAAGTTTATTGAAGGTCGGGATCTTGTCTGTCTTACTTACCATTACATCACAGAACCACAGTAAACATTTATTTTAAAAGGGGACAGACCACCCTTCCAAATCTTTTTTTTCCTCTTTCCATGTTCCCCAGAATATATGTGTGAACTGAAGTCATTGCCAATGCTTGATCACATCACAAACTTGTCTTTCCTTGCTCCCTTTGTTGATGTTGCTCCCTCCTCCTTAGGCTCTAATCCTGTCTTTTCTGAAAATTCCACTCATTCTTTCACTTCATCCATAGAAACTTATTTTTAAGCAGAATGTGCTAGCTCTCCGTCCTTATTTCCTCCATAATGTACTATTTGTTTCTTCTTGTGGTAGTAAAAATTTTGAATTATAATACAGTTCTTTTAGCACTTGCTTATCCCCTGTGAGCTTTGCTATCAATCTTTGTGTCAGGTTTCTTTGGTTACAAGCAATAGAAACCACCAGTGGCTAACTTGAGAATTAAAAAACAAAAAGTTTTGTTTTGTTTTGTTTTGTTTGTTTGTTTTAATGTATCGGGCAGCTCAAGGAATGGATGAAAGAGGAGAACCACCAGGCTTAAGGAGAGGCAGAAGTAGGATAACTCCCAGGATCAAGGGATTTAAAACAAATTAAAAGAATCATTGGTTTCCCACTGTCACAGAATGAATAAACTTTTCTATTAGTTCATTGTACTCAGGATCCAAATTCCTGGGGGAGATTTTGATTGACCTAATTTGGGTCATTTTCTGCTCATAGTATGCTAATATTATAATCAATACCTGATGTAAGTGTCCCACCAAAATGATAGCCCAATGAAGAGATTGTGGTCTCTAACGAGTAATTGAGGTCATCTATTTACAGAAAAGAGAGGAAGGCCCTGAGTAGGCAAACACAACACATTTTGACTATAGCAACCTTCAATGAGAGAAGAAAGAACCCCTTTTTCTGACCAATTAAAGAACATAACAAAATGTACCATATGTATAATGATACAAGCATGCTTTCCTGATGATTGAAACCATATATATTTTTTAAATTTTTAAATAAGTATTCTTGTTTTACTATCCCGTTTCTTTTGGACTTTTTAGACTGAGAGGCAGAATTTTCTCTCACTTAGGTCCTATAACATATTATTGTAACAACAGACAATTAGTAACAGCATTTAAAAAGTTTAGCATAGGGGCGCCTGGGTGGCACAGCGGTTAAGCATCTGCCTTCGGCTCAGGGCGTGATCCCGGTGTTATGGGATCGAGCCCCACGTCAGGCTCCTCCGCTATGAGCCTGCTTCTTCCTCTCCCACTCCCCCTGCTTGTGTTCCCTCTCTCGCTGGCCGTCTCTATCTCTGTCAAATAAATTAAAAAAAAAAATCTTTAAAAAAAAAAAAGTTTAGCATAATGTGATCATGACTTAAAGGTATAAAAGAATATGGTATGATTTCTATTTATCATTGTAACTAGAGATTTATAAGAACTTATGTGTCACTACATATTCATTGGCTTGAAACTGAACTCTCATTTAATTCATTCATATTACTGTTTCTACACCACTGACCAGGTTTGACATGCACACAACTCAGTGTACTCCAAGTTGATGGCAGAGGAGTTTAAATACTGTGCATGCCATTCATTTCTGGGAACAAAACTTACTTATAGGCTCAGTAGTTCTTTCATTGAGTAAAATGTATGATCCATTTTGACCTACCAACTGTGGCATCTCATCTCTGATAGTTCTTTTTGCCTGGTTTTTAAGGTGATTAGATCAGGGCTCTCAAGTTATCAGGGAGGAAAACAAGCCCATGTATTGACAACCAGTGTTTTATGAGAGGACTAAAATCTGAAGAGTTAAAACCATGCTTATGCATTTCAAATGGGGAACTCCCCTCCCTCTGTCTAGAGGAAACTAGAGGAAAAGTAGTTGAAAAATCCAATTTATATAGAGGATTATGCAAACTACTCTTCAGACCAACGAGTATGACTTTGTTTCAGAACTTTAGATCAAATAGATTTTAATACTTGATTTATGTAATTTTTTACTATCTTGCTAAATTGCCTGTTGCGTATGTTCATTAGATAAAAATAACTCATTTTGCAAAAGTATTGCAAATTCCTAAACATATTCAGGTTTGCCAGCATAGTTACCAAAGGTGGAAGAGAGAAAGGGAGGGAGGGAAGGAGTGAAGGAGGAAGGAAGGAAGGAAGGAAGGAAGGAAGGAAGGAAGGAAAGAAAGAAAGAAAGAAAGAAAGAAAGAAAGAAAGAAGAAAAGAAAAAGAAAGAAAAGGAAAGAGAAGAAAAGGAAAGAGAAGAAAAGGAAAGAAAAGCATGCATGTGTATACATATGTGAATGCATATTTATATGGGTGCCTATATATATATTGCTCTGTGGACACAAACTGGTCCATTTGCAAACAGCCATCTTATCAGCATCTTAGCTTAGCCAAATCCAAAGAAAAACTTGTTTCTTTGTTCAGTCTTAAAAAAATAACAGCTGGTTTCTTAAAAAAAAATACATATGTTGCATATATTCATTTGATTTAGATCCAAAAACACATTAAACTGAGACACTTTAAGATTAACTTTAGAAAAGCTTTTATTAATGAGTTAAAAGTAAGTTGGTAAAAATAATTTAGTAAGACTTTCTTAAGGTCTCCTATGAGCCTGACACTCCCTAGGCATTGCTTTTTACTGCTCAAAATCTAATTGTGATTTATAGGTTCAGGTCCCTCCTCCTAAACAAGGCAGAGAAGGTAAGGTGAGATCTGTCTCCTCAACTTCCCTGTGTAGCTTTCCACTTCAAGCTCTTGCTTCCCCCTCTTCCTGTATATAATTTTCTATACCTGCGTCTCCAGTGTTCTAACTTATTTAACCACTGCACTGCCTTCAGCTCTGTGGTTGGCAGTCTTTTTTCCTGGGAAGAATTCCTTGACCCTTATCTCTCCTCCCAAAATTAGGAAATCTGTAGTCTCTACCATAATCTCGCACTTCACCTACTAGCATAAAATTTATCCATTGCATTATAATTGCATGCTTTCTTAGCTTTTACCCAGCAGCACTGGAACTCTGGGAAGGCATAGGCAAGTCTTGTTCATTGTTATAACTGTATTTAATGGCCACTCCACAAATAGGTATTGGATAATTACCTTGTTTAGGTTTTTCTCCCAGCTCTTCTCACCCCTGACACTTCCTTTCTGAAACAAAATGCAGTAGCATCCTTTGTAAAAGCAGTTCTGGAAACCAAACTGGCCTTATGTATACAGTGAGAGTTTTTCTCCTCCTTTGTTACCCGACTTGGTTGTGTCCTAGCCTCTCCAACCTGACCATGTGTTGGGCAGGTTGACTGCTATAACAAGTTGTTTCTATTTTATATTCCTGAGTGCAAAACATCTGAAGCAAGCACAAGGTGACTTTGCTGTAACTCAGCAGTCTTTTCAAAAATGTCTTTTCCCTCCTTTTAGGTCCTTAGAACACTGTCATTAAGGGCTGAGGGGTGAAGATACATTAGATAAGAAAATAGCAGACAGAGACCCTGAAGCACTTTAAGAAACCTCAATCTGCAGGAAATCCTCATCTTGGCGCCAATCATCAGAAAACCTGTTCTTTACCACAGGTAGGTCTGTCAACATATATTTCTTTTAAGATTTTCTACAAATGCCTTCATAGGAAAGAGGTTTTATGTTTTCCTTACCTCTATAATGAAAAGTAAAATTAACTTTCCAAATTGGAAAGATTTTACTAAAGTCCTTGTAAATGGAATGATTTTATCTGGTGGGAAATGCAATAGTTTCTATTTGCATTATCTTTGGGAATTCTGCAGATGCCTTCTCATCATTTACTCTAAAAAAGTTGCTTTAAATGATGTGGCATGTTGACAGCCATTTTTGACACTTCTGTATCTAACCACTGAATTTCTATGAACACAAAGATTCTGTTTTTCCAGAAAAGGGGGTCATTCAGTTTCAAATGGAAGCAGATATGTTTTAGGTTGGAGTAAAATGAATATAAATAATTTTCAGTTATTATTGTCTTGTTGTCTTAATGAGGGAGACAGCCTTAGTATGATAGAAGGTGTTAAAGAAAAAACAATAACAACAAAACATTCAATTACACTTGTTAAAAATGGTAAGGTAGACATGATTATGGACCATGACCATAAATATAGGAACCAATGCAATGGGAATTTACAGCAGGGAAGAGAGATTGGTTCAACTCTGAATATATAGCACAGGCTAGTGGGAATTTAAAGCCAAGGACCAGGGTGGGAGTCTGTGGATAGAAAATTGCTAAAAGGAATCATCTGGATTCTTGCTGAAGACAGTCCAAAGTGATCAGATATCATCTGGGAATGGTGGAGAATGAGGAACCTGATCAGATATCAAAGGTGATCAGAAATTGTGGGTGGGGGGGCGCCTGGGTGGCACAGTCATTAAGCGTCTGCCTTCGGCTTAGGGCGTGATCCCAGTGTTCTGGGATCAAGCCCCACATCAGGCTCCTCCGCTATGAGCCTGCTTCTTCCTCTCCCACTCCCCCTGCTTGTGTTCCCTCTCTCGCTGGCTGTCTCTCTATGTCAAATTAATAAAAATAAAAATCTTAAAAAAAAAAAAAAAGAAATTGTGGATGGGGTGTTACGGTTAAAGTGACCTAGAGGGTTTCTGTTCAAACTCAATTTTATAAGAAAGCGAACAGATGTACCTAGAATAAGGTTTTGGAGGCTGACTCAAGTTTGGTCAAGCAAAGAATCTTTGTTAAAGTTTAGGCTTTTTGTTCGTTTTCTTGTGACTTGCAGTCTTGTAGAAAAACCACATGAGGTTAATGGTACTTTTTTTTTCTTAAGTCTGTTTCTTAGATTACTTATGGCTTGTTTTCTCTCTTTTTTCCTTCTGGTATGTTTCTGGGTAAATTTGTCCATTTCCAGAAGCAGTTATAAATCTATTGCTTGAAAAGTAGTGGGACTTGGATTCAATTGACGGTGATATACAATCCTTAAGATGTAGAACCACGGAAGGTCAGCTTGCTATAAAGATTATGGGAGGAGAATCACCAACAAATTCATTAGCACAAGCCTTTGTCGAAAAAGTTGCAACATGGGAGTAGCTCCAAAATGAGCCCCCTGAGGAAAGCAGACGGCTTATAGATTTTACAGGATAGGTCAGGGAAGGTCAAAGTTCAGTTTTATTCTGAGAATATTTCACTGTGTAATTCTTGGAAGGTATGGGAAAACTTTGGTTGTGTTTATCACAATGTCTCTTGTATTATCAAGCCATGGTGCTTGAAATTGCAGCACTACGTATCACCATTATCATATTGTTTGGCTATTCAATCTATTGACATAGTGTATTAGATTCTATAGTTGATGGTGTTCTGAACTGACATATGTACACTATGCTTTCACTATAATATTTACGTCATATCTTTTGAGAGGCCAAAACACTCTTTAGTCTCTGGGACTACTGAAGATTAAATCGATAACTGAATCTCTCCTACTGATTTTAGTACTTTCTCATTCACAAATGTCTAGAAATGCAGATCTCTAAATATTAAACAAATATGTTTGCCATTGCTATGTCATATGTCCATGTGAGATAATCTTTCACTTCAACATTCCTTTTCCAATTCTGGAGTTCTGTCAGCCTTTCAGGCTTTCTACTATTTATATAATTATTTGTTGGTCCTTCATCTCTTTTTCCACCCTGATTACACATTGATCCTATTGTTTCTACTTTTAAATCAAGTCTTTTATCCATTTTTTGCAGAATCCCACGCAATCTCATCCCTACTCAAGCTTTCATGCCCTTTCTTCTAAACTAACGCATTTTATTCCTAATAGGTCTCCATTTCTCTACCCCAAAACTGAAATTCAGTCTAAACACAGGTAAAATAATTTAATTTCTTAAATAGCACTTTTATTCTTTCTACCAGTTCATAAAATTTTGGATGCATTTCATTTCCTTCATTTTAAACTTGAGGGGAATAGCATTTTCACCTCTGCAACCTCATATGATCAGTGCATGGTTTTGTACTTAGAAAGCATACTGTTGAATGTATCAGAAATGAAATAATTGCATTTTTAAAGGATATAATTCCCAGAAGTTTATATGTAGTCACTTATTAATTAGAATTTGTAACAAGGGGCGCCTGGGTGGCTCAGTCCCTTAAAGGTCTGCCTTCTGCTAGGGTCATTATCCCAGGGTCCTGGAATCAAGCCCACCATCAAACTCCCTGCTCAGCAGGGAGCCTGCTTCTCCCTCCCTCTGCTGCTTCCGCTGCTTATACCCTCTCTCTCTGTCAAATAAATAAATAAATATATATTTTTAAGGAATTTGTAACAAAATAACAATGCTTCAGAGTGTTCAAGTCTTTGGAAATGAAGTGGGAAGGCAGAGGTGGAGGTTTAGAGGCAATTTTGGGTAAATTCCTAGTTAGAAAACAACTTCCCAAATGAAAATAAAATACAAATCTGAAATGTGATAGTTTCATGGAATGGGCGCAGAGAGAAGAGTTTCCAGACTGTTTTGCATTGATACAAGTGAGTAACAATACTCCTTTTTAATTTTTTTTTTTAACTCAAAGTATAAACTTTCTTAATGGGTCTCTTTCCTAAAGCAAAAAAAGCTGCCAGCCTAATACAGTTTTATCACTGGCCTGAGGCATTATAGTTTATTTCAACCAATTAAAATAACAATTACTGCAGGAAATGCTAATAGGAGCACCCTTATGCTGGTGAGTTCTCCCTACTCCTCTTATGATTAAAACCCCTCAACTTCANAAAAATAACCCCTCAACTTCAAATTTTACGTATTGCAATGACTGCTTTGACTTCAAAAGAACTTGTGCAGTAATTTGGAAGAGTACATTCTATTTATTCCCTTCATTTTCAAATTTTTGTTCTTCTTAATGTCTTATGGAACCTTTTCTACAGTATTGTAGCCCAGGTTACCTCTCCCTACTCTTATTGGGAACACGCTATACCTACCAAATTATTACATTATAAAAGCCAGTACCATACTGCCTTGGTCTGACAGGGGAACTGTGGGTTCTCTTATATTGAAAATGTTAAGATATTTCCATAAAGGATTTCTAGTGTAAGCTGCTTTATTGCTTTCAACAAAATCATCATTCCAGGCATCCCAACTTGACATATGAAAAATCTCAATGGTAATAGTGATTAACATATCTTTTGCATTTAAATTACTATGTTTTTTAAGAAGAGAAAATTGTACAGTTGGTGGGTTGTTTGTCTAGTCGAATAAACATATATCAGGATGTACAATCTAGTGATCAGGTGCATTTATCTACTTTTGACACCACAGGAAAATACTCTGAATGAAGACTCTAGGGGCAAAATATTCCGACTTGGGTTGTCATCAGCAAACACATGACCTCACAAAGCAAAACGAGTCCTTACCCCCAAATATAGGAAGCATTTGTCTAAGTGCATGGTTACTTAAGTTAGAGTAATGTATATGAAATAATTTTTTTAATAGTATATCCTATGTATTTTATGGTTTTGTTTGCCTTATCTGTCATCATCTTATTAGAATCTGTACTTTATTTTGAAAAAGAAAAAAAAAAGAGCTACAGGACAGGAGCATTTCTATCATCCTAAGAATTTACATATTTAGAGATTATTTAGTATTTAAAATCGCCTGTGTTGACCAATGTCCAAAGGAAGGAATGCTGAAAAATGTGAGATGTTCCATTGTGACATGTGTTCTACCATTAAACATGTAAATTCAGGTATTGAAGTTTTCAGGACATACTTCACTCAGAATTAAGAATTTTTTTGGGGGGGGGTGGGTTGTTTGTTTTAGTGGAGATTCATAAATGATCATAATATTTACTTTTTCTAAAAAATATCCAAGTAGTACTATAAATATTTACAGATCCATTTTATTATGCCTGGCAGCTTGGTAGAGGTATTTGAAATTGAGTCCTGAACTAACAGCAGGCTTCCCATGAGATAATACCATCCTCATTATTCTGGCCCAACAGATTCAAGCATTCTAGATAATCTGTGGGAACTTTGTTCTCTCTGACCTCAGTTTTCTGATTCTCTTTTAACACCTTTCTTTTCTTGATACCACCTCACTTTAAATATAATAACATAATTGATTCCACTTCATTCAAGTCAGACATGTTTTAGTTGACTCCATTTTACTGAGGTGACAAGAAAAGAAAAATTAATTTGTTCTCTACTTCTAAAGAGGAGGGTAGATCTGAAGAAGAGCAGCCTCTGTTTTGGGGAGGGTGGGTGTGGATAGGATGTCAGTCTGAGAGCTCAGCGTAGTGTTGAGCACATTGGATGCTTTAGGATGAAGGAGAGATTTCAGTGAGAGAGAGAGAAAAGAAAGAATAACCAAATAAATTTTGTCAGTTAAGTATAATACTCTCTTTCATTCATGCCTTCATAAAACCATTAGGAAAATCTTATAAAAATTACTTAGCAGAGCTATTGGAGAATGTGGTATTGTGACATAACAAAAAATATATATTTGGTTTTCATACCCAGGTCCTGGCATGATTTCCTAAAACCCTATAGTTTCTTGAGTGATAGGAGTGAGAAGAATATTTTTTATTGTTCATAATAAGCCCCATCCCATTATATATGAATTTATGCTATAAGGTTGACCCTTGGAACATGGAGGTTAGTTACTAGAGGAACCAATCATGTGATTAGAGGGTTGGGACTTTCAGCAAAATCCCCCAATCTTGGGGAAGAGAAAGGCACTGGGGACTAAGTGAATCACCAATGCCTAGTAATTTAATTTTCCATGACTAAATAATGGAACCTTCATAAAAACCATAAAAGAACGGGTTTGAGGAGCTTCCAAGTTGGTGAATACAATAAGGTGGTAGGAAGGTGATGCATCCAGAGAAGGTATGGAAGCTCTGTGCACATCCCTTATGTCTTGCCCTATGTACCTCTTTATCTGTCTATTCATCTGTATTCTTTATTATATTGTTGAAAATTGACCTCTGTGCTCCAGAGCTGAAACATAGCATAAAAACAGAGTTTGGTGATAAAAAGGAATGATAGTTTTATTACTTTGCCAGGCAAAGGAGGCTGTAGCAGACTAAAGCCTTCAAAACTACAGACCCACCCGGGGTAAAAGGTTTTATAGGAAAATATAGGGTCTGGGTGGTTTCAGTAGCAATCTGGTATGGGCTTCCAGCCACATTCCTTATGTCTTCAAGGTGGTCTCATGACTAGTGCTGACACCGGCCATTTGATTCTTGTTACTAAGTGTACATTGAGGTCAGCAAGATGTCAATATCAATACTGAGATCCTGGAACAAAGGATTCTACAGAAGAACAAGTGAAGGGGAGGCTTTGAGAATGAGGAAGAGAAAAATTTGTTCAAAGTCAAACCTTGCTGAAGCATTTGTATGTCCATCTTAATTTCCATCCATATTTTACATTTCTCTGATAAACCCATCATGTAATAAACTCATAAATGTCAATGTTTCCTTGAGTTCCATGAGCTATTATAGCAAATTGCTGAAACCAGAGATGGATTGGGGGAACTCTAATTTATAGATGGTCAAAGTATGGGAGGCCTGGATTTGTGATTGGGGCAGTCTTGTGGTGCTGAGCCCTTAACCTGTGGGCACTGAGCTAACTCCAGAGAATGTCAGAATTGCTCAATGAGCAAGAAAAACCCCCACATTTGGTGTTAGAAGTTCTGTAAGTAAAGGAAACAGAAGTTTTTCTTTTAGAGGACAATTTGGAATTTGTGCTATTTGTTTGGTTTATTGATACATGTAGATCTGGTGGCAGGGACTAGTTGAGAGCAGGGTAGTATTTTTATTATTCTATATTCTGGTGATGACTTCATCTCATTACCTATAGATTTGATTCTCAGTTTACTTGAGAGTCAAAGTCTGAAATGCCTAGTAAACACTTTCAAAATTAACATTAGATTCTAATAAGATTTCATTCTAGTAGAGTGCCTGTCTGTGGATTTTCAAACTATTTTCCTTATGATTATGTTATGCATTTGTTATTGGCAGAGAGAGAGAGAAAAAAAGAATTATCATGCTATTCAGAAGGAAGAATATACTAATAATAATTGTTTACTATAGCTGAACCTTCAATTCTTTTGGAAATTCATGAAGGAATAAGTATTTTAAATATGTTAAAATATTGTTAACAAAATACAATATTTTATAATATATTTGGCAGTTTTAAGGAATATATGTAATATTCTCTATGGTCAATTCTTTTTTTAAAGATTTATTTATTTATTTTAGAGAGAGAGAACACAGGCATGGGCATGGGGGAGGGGAAGAGGGAGAGACAGAATCTCAAGCAGGCTGACATGGGCCTCCATCTCATGACCCTGAGATCATGACTGAGCTAAAACCAAGACTTGGGTGCTTAACCGACTGAGCCACCCAGGTGCCCATCTATAATCAATCCTTATGTCACTGCCGTTAATTAATGACAAGTACATAATATTAACTGTAATTCAATGAACATGGCAGTAAGGATAATGGGTAGAGGTAGGGTACAAAACAAGTATTGTCTAAAGATTATTATATATTTAAGTGGATAAGTACAATGTTTTGTATACTAAGAATGATGAGATAAAAAGTTATATGGGTTACTTGTTTAAAATAAAGATTCTTAGTCCTCATTCAATTAGTCCTGTGGAACTAGAATCTGCAAATATGGAGTGTGGGAATTTTTACAAGATCTAAGTTAAAATTATGCACTGTAAGCCGTGATAGTTAACTTGTATCTTTGGAACTTCTAGACAATTTCAGGCAAGTATTCAGAAGAAGACAATTCAAAATAGTACCTTTTATTATGAGCAGGAAATGTTGGCATTCAGTACTGTTGATTGAACACAGTAAACCTCTTACTTTGACTTGTCTTCATTTGGAACTATTCTATCTTGGCACAATACTCTACATTAGAATAAAATAGCTAACAGTAGCTACAATAATAACAACAGCAACAAAAAAAGGAAAACAAAAAGATTTCCATTGCCATGTATACATTCATTCATTCAGCAGTTATCTACTGAGTGACTAAAATGTACACAATGGATTCTTAATATTACAGTTGTGTTATCGAAAGTTAAATGACTGGTATTTTACGGTACTTTCCTAATAGCAAAGCTTGAAGGTGATTCATTCAATAAACATATGCATAATCCTTAATTTTCTTGATAGTTTAGGCTAAAATATTGTTTTCATTGATTCTTTTGCAAAATCACCTCAGTAATCTCCTTTCCTGAGATAAGAGAATCAAGAGACTATTTAGGTATCTTGGGATAATGGAATAAAAATATAATTTTTAAATTATTTGGTAATTTAATTCCTATTTGCCTATAAAAATATGTAAAACAGTTTGTTAGGTATTTACTTCCTATTAAATAAGAATTAAATCAGGACTTAGCAGAAGCTGCTTTTAAACTCCGACTTTCCTAAGTAATTGCAATTTTGTAAAACTGGTCTCTTTCTCTACCGCCTTGTGCCTTTATATTATATTCATACTACATTATTAGAAGGATAACACTTGGTATTTATAAAATATCAAAAGACATAAATGATTCCATGACAACTATCTATGAAAATTATCACTTGGAATACAGCATTAATTTATGATGATAGTATGCTTTTTTTTTTAAAAAAATCTAACTTTATATTATTATATATAATATATATTATATATATTATATATATATAATATATGTATCATTATATATGATGCAACTATGGTATAAAACTTTAATTGAAATTAGGATGATTTTATATTTTGTTATAATAAATAAAACTTTTTGGATACTTATTGCAAATGCTATTGTTGTCTAAATAGAAAATATGTAAGGGAATGGCTGGGTGGCTCAGTCAGTTGAGCATCTGACTCTTAATCTCAGCTCAGGTCTTGGTATCAGGGTAATGAATTCAAGCCCTGTGCTGGGCCCCATGCTGGGTGTGGAACAGAAGGCAGGAAGGAAGGGAGGAAGAAAAAAAGAAAGAAGGAAAGAAACTATGTAAATTCGAGGTATTTTCCCATAGTATTTATAAATTTCTCTTAAAGTATTTGAGTATTTTATTCGAAGTTAAATATTTCAGCATATGTGTCTAAATAGCAGAATATTATCAAATAGAATGAACTCTTCAAAAGTAAAATAACTCTGAAAATAAGTAAACATCTGAACACCTGAGAACCTGTTGGAAAGGAATTACCAAGAAGTAATAAACTAGATAAACCTCATTTGTAAGACAAGGAGCAGATATCACATAGAATACCTATACATGATGTTTTATCCACTTATAATACCTTTATCCTTACACTTTTATTCTTTATATCTTTATAATGTTAATAAAAAATAAAAGGCTGTATACATTTCATTAAATCATAGAAAATATATTGAGCTAAATTTTAAATAAAATGATCAAGAGTAAAATTAGTGAAAAAATGTAAAAGGTAATTTGAAATTGCCTGGAAATAGTGCAATGGAGTTTTATATAAGTGATCATAATGATTATATAAAAAAGACATAAAATATCCTAGTCAGTTCACCTAAATCTGCCTCTTTCAGAAATTAGGGCTATCTCTGGACTATCAAGTTATGGGAGCCAGTAATTTCATTCATACAGGTGTATATATCACTAATTGGACATTTTTTTCAGAATTTAAAAATTTTGGTGATTTACTTATACGTTTTTTATTCAACATCAATAACATACATTAAGCTAGTATGAAAACTTTTTATTGTTTTTGCAGCCAAAAACTGTTGCATAACTTACCTAACACCTTGCTGTGTCTGCTACTTTTACACATCTGAGCCATATCAAATTGAAATGGACATAGTACTTCCAAGAAATAACTTGGGCTTTCATATGCTTGGTGTGCCTGCATTTCTTTGGTTCCTCCCCCTGGAGTATGCTCTAGAATTGTACTGTCAATAGTACTTTCTGCAATGGTGTGTTCTTCTATCCTAAGTACATGCGATTACTGAGCACTGTAAATATGGCTGGTCTGAATTGGGAGGTGCCATAGGTGGACATACACACTGCATTTCAAAGACATAGTATGAAAACAAGAGGTAAAGTATCTCACATATTTCATATTGGTTACTGTTGATATTTTGGATTTATTGGGATAGATAAAATTTATTATTAACATTAATTTGAATTTGTTTTTGTTTTTCTATGACAACTAGAAAT
Source organism: Ailuropoda melanoleuca (assembly GCF_002007445.2). Taxonomy (NCBI): domain Eukaryota; kingdom Metazoa; phylum Chordata; class Mammalia; order Carnivora; family Ursidae; genus Ailuropoda; species Ailuropoda melanoleuca. The sequence continues at coordinate 93,105,935 of NC_048220.1, read as the reverse complement.
GTTTAAGTTACATTCGTGGCTTGTGTTATATTTTCACTGGACGGAGCTGACCTAGAAACACCCTTTGATTAGTAGTTTATGGATTTCTCCCCTCTCCCTTTCCCTACTCCTACGTTCAAACTATCAAAGCATCCTGTGTCTTTGTAAGCTGCACGAGGAGGTTTATAGAACTATTTATATTATCTTTGTAGTACATTTGATCGCCATTTCTAGATTACAATCTCCTTGAGAACAGAGATGATCATATTGGTCATTGTAACCCCAGCAGCAGTAACAGAGTGACCTGCACAATCATTTTTGTTTGGTTGGTTTTTAGTTGATGTGATGGTGAAGGGTTTTGGCTTTCAATAATTGGAGGTAGAGGTTATAAATCAAAGGCTTACAAAGGCATTTTAAGTACAGTAAGTGGGTGAAAGGTGAGATGGATAAGATAGGAGAGCATTATGGAAACTCTGATAAACTGAAAAGCAAATGCCCCATCTAAAGGAAGCACTAGGGGCGCCTGGGTGGCACGGCGTTTAAGCCTTCGGCTCAGGGCATGATCCCGGCGTTATGGGATCGAGCCTCATATCAGGCTCCTCCGCTATGAGCCTGCTTCTTCCACTCCCACTGCCCCTGCTTGTGTTCCCTCTCTTGCTGGCTGTCTCTAACTCTGTCAAATAAATAAATAAAATCTTTAAAAAAAAATTTAAAAAAAATAAAGGAAGCACTAGATACTTAGACAGCTTTGGTCGTGCAGGTGTTCTAGTGTAATGCTGCCGCGTTTTCAGGTTGTTCAAGAGAATCTCAATATCCAAATCGTTACTTCTCAAAACTCCTTAAATATTGACATAATAGTCCAAACCTTTTTTTAAAACATCTGCCAGCAAAAGTATCTCTGTGCGCTGGATCTGGCACACAGGCCACCCAAATGGTTTTCCTTTCCAGAAGTTTCCTTCTTTGTTTTAGAACTGCCCTCCCTGTTATCAATAAGGACAATGTAAAGTAAAGTTGCACATTAGCCCCACAAATTAGTAACAGATGGAAAAGAAAACCACAGGAATTCAAAGTTTCTGACTATCCTTCATGTTATTGAATCTGCCACTCTCTGTAATTAGGAGATTTCATTAATCATTAATTAGAAAAGAAACCCTCAGTGAACAGTGTGAGATATCTCCATGGGAACACCACTGGCTTAATCTCAACAAGAGTGAAAGATATGGAAGTACAAAACAGATTTAGTGCACATTCTCTGTAGGTCTGATTTAGGTAGCTAATATTCCATCCATGTAAAAACCAAATAAAATACATTTTTCCTTCTGTGTGTAGACATATTTTCTCTTTCATCCTTTTCTTTTAAATCTTCGGTGATATGTTTCTGTTTGAATGAGGTAGTCCGACCTATAGTACTCATAGGAGTGAAATATCTTCTCTACCTGCAACATCAAACACTGAAACAAAAGAGCAGTTGTACTGAGTTCATTGAGATTCACTGAAAAGTGTTGCTCGCCTGCAGAGCAGGTGAAAGTTTCCTGCCGGTTTCTCATTTAGGGAAAACCTCTTGGCTTATGCCTCAAGAACCGTGCAAGCCTCTAAAGTGCGGTAGTGAGGACTAGACACAGTTTTTGCCTATTGAGGTAGTTAAGTTATATAATGGAATGAGGATCGGGGAATTAATGAGGAAAGAAAAAGGGAGATATGATGGACTCAACAGTCTGAGTCTTTTTTCTAACAAGCTGTCCTCATGTGTTTTTTTTTCCCCCATCTGCTGGGGAGTTTGAAATACCACCTTGTTGGAAAAGTGCTTAAAGAGGAGTATGTTACAATTTGTCTCATCCTTCCAAGCCAGCTACATTTTACCTTACATTTGAGGAAAAAAAAAAAGTTTGCATCCATTTCTATAAAATCATTTATTTGTTTCAGATCTTTTCATAAAATCTTGAGAAAGCACCGTATCAGTTAGAAGCAATCAGAGATTGCCTGGGCGTACTCAGGGAAAAGATGGCGGATTTTGGTGTGATTCATTAACCTAAAGGATTGGAAAACAAAAGCAGTTTCTACTTACTTGGATAGATTAATTTTCTTATTGTAATGTGGCAAAGAATGTTGTCGTGCAAATACTTTTATTATTATTAAAAATACCTCGCTCCATGCCAGACACAGGTGTAAGGGTTTACCATACACGGTCTCATCTACCGTTCCCAGCTTGAGGAAGAAACTGTCATTGTCTCTATTTTATAGAGGCTTAAGATGGTTAAGTCATTTGCCAATTGATCTCACTATCACCCAGCAAGTAATTGGCAGTCTAGGATTTGAATTAAGTCTGCTCTGACTCCATAATTAACTCTTATAAATAACAACAAAACAATAGTAGCAACCACCTGTATTGCATTTACTATGATCTAGGAGCTGTTCTGAGCATTTTACATATATTAACTTTTTTTTTTAAAGATTTTATTTATTTATTTGACAGAGATAGAGACAGCCAGCGAGAGAGGGAACACAAGCAGGGGGGAGTGGGAGAGGAAGAAGCAGGCTCATAGTGGAGGAGCCTGATGTGGGGCTCGATCCCACAACGCCGGGATCACGCCCTGAGCCGAAGGCAGACACTCAACCGCTGTGCCACCCAGGAGCCCCTACATATATTAACTTTTTAATCACAGCAACCCTTTGAGGTAGATGTTACTATTATCCTTATTTTACAGAGGGGGAACTGAGTCACAGAAACCCATTAACTGCAATAATAATATGAGATACAGCATGTGAAGTAAAGCACATCCTTCTGAAATAATAATCATTAAATTTGTAAACTGCATTGTAGTCCCTACATGGTATTTTCAACAAATATTTGCTAGGGAAAATGATTTTTTTCACTTTCACTTCAGCAATACAATTAATTTATTCATTATCAATGTCTGTTGCTTTGCACACTTGGAGCCTGGTAATAATTAACTTTAGTCACCACTCCTTTGCTATAATGTAAGAGACTGCCCTTGTCAAGCTTCAGTATAATTTAAAGGCAAGTTACCATTATTATTGTTAAGTTCTAAAGATTCTCTTTGGCCAAATTTTTGCTTTGTCTGTCTGTTGCTATTGGTTTCTGTTCTGGCCTTTAAATCCCACCTGGTCCTATAGCTGTAGGGACCCAATCCCTCTTATATCCAATAATAATAAATTGCACATATTGAATAATACTAACACATTTCAGAAACTTTTTGGTTGTTCAAATTAAACATGATTAAAAAAAAAAAAAAAACAAGCTCACACTCTGAAAAGGCTGCAGGAATGAGGAATAAATGATCCAAAGAATACCAACAAAAATTGTAAACCACAGAGCTCATGATATCTGATCTAATAGGTTGAAGTATATAGATGCCTTTTCATGAAAATAAATAAGTCAGCTGAAGGAATGAACTGGAGTGACTAATGTAGTACGACGATGGAATTGTGTCCTTCTTTCCCCCCACTTAAAAGTAATGATAGGTTTTTCTGGAACCTGCTTAAGTAAGTGACACTCGTGGAGATGGATTGCTATGCTGTGACATATGGTGCACTGATATTCCGGTTGTATTGTAGAGATTATTACTAGCAGCAAGATTTTATAGTTATTGCCCTGTCAAAGCTGGTGTTTTAATCACTATCATCAACACCGCCTTCATGTTTTACCTCATCTTCTATCCAGCAAGCCATACCAGTGTGTCATCCAAAGAGAAACTCATTTGTTTGGGCCCATTATTTCATTAAGATATATATTTCACGAGACAAGTGAAAAATGACTTTATGAGGAGGGGAAAAAAATACTCATCATACGGAATAGAATTTAAGGACTGCAATTATTGATCTGAGGAGTCATAATACCAGTTTGTGAAGAATCCCATAAGCCTGCCTTAGAGATGAGGGATGACTGAGGGTGCAGGTGTTTCCTCTTCTTCCTGAGAGCAATTAGAGAGCCAAATTATTTCCACTGTTGCCTAATAAGGCAACAAGTGTCACCTGATGAAGTTAATTTGCAGCACTAGCAATGTAAACAGAGCTCAGCATCTTCAGTTCACTGGCATTTTGTATATTTCACAGCCTCAGCGAGCAGAGGTCAAGAATGCAAACCATCAGGACCTTTAAAAACCACAGGTAAAGGAGAAACTGGAAGTGAATTAAGAGTCATCTGTCATTTGACCCTTAGTTACTTTATCTTGCTTAAAAAAAACAGTAAAATCAAATAAACCTTTTTCAATGAACCAGAGCCCACCTCTACCTCATTCCCAAGGTTTTCAAAGCTAACTTGGTTGTCAGTTTCACAAGGTGGACTCTACCATAATATTTTCATTTTATTTTGTTTAGAGGGAAACTGGACCGTTTCCTCAAACCCTTTTCTACCTCCCCTTTGAAATATACGCGGGGTTGAGAAGCTTTGATGGTGAAAGTTACAACTGTGGAGCTCTTTTCCCCTTTGTTTGTTACAATTGACCTCTTTCCCAGCACATTAGTTTCAGCCTCAAACTTAAATTGCAAGGTGTTGTGAATAACGTGTTTGTCACTTCAGGCTTTGCTGGTAGAGCTGTTCTTTCCCAGGGTCTCAGCACAAGCACCTCCTAAAAAGCCAAGAGAGACAAATTTCTCCTGTGTGGAGCACAGCGGGTCAGCCCCTTCCATATGCTCAAGATTTGTGGCTCGTGTCACTGGCAGCCCATTCTCATCTTTCAAGTCCTAACAGTTCACGAGCCTCAAATCCCTTTGAACTCAGATTAAATGGGTTCTGGAAAACATGCTGCTGTGTGGAGGCTTGAAGTTCTTCTGAAGTACAATGCATCCTGAGCCTTCCTAGACTACCCTTTGACTATCTATCTAAATAGCTCAATACCAATCTTTGGTCTATTTATCATCCAAACATGGTATGTGTGGGTGGCTATGTATATATGCGTATTTATGTATAATTCAGCATGCATATTTGTATCATTTTACTCTCTTGGCAAGCACATTTCAAGACCCGGCTTTCTCAGCCAAAATGAATTTCACAATTTAAGTATAATGCTACGTCTCTTTTTTGCCAAGTACGGGGGACACATTGTGATGATTTCTCCCCACTGAGCTTAATCTGCAAGTCTTATAGGACATGCCCACTGCAGTATGATCCTAAAGGAAGAAATACCTCATCTATAGGGCATCAGGAGATAGGAGGGCCATTTGGTCTTTTTTTCCATCGTTATCTGTATTTTACAAAGGTATCCCAAACTTTGTAACTAATCTATGTTCTTTTATTGATAAACATCTTAAACGCTGTCCAGTTTGATAACTTAAACTGACTCTAGTTTAAAGTCACATTTTAAAAAATCATCTATAAGGTGCTTGTTAAAAGCATCTTCTGTTCCAGCAGCCCAGGGACACAGTGAACAAGTCTGTAGTAGATTTTATTATTTCGTCTATAGAACAAGTGTCCTATCTTCATTTCTTTCAAGAGTCCATCCTTCCACTCCCCCACACATTTGGGAAACTTTCCTTTGATCAATACCTGTGTTTTGGTACCATCAGAAGAGGGGAGACTGTTCTTCATTATTATTGCTTTTTGAAGTGTTTCTGGAGAGTTTGGTGGGTTTTTTGTTTGTTTTTTGTTTTTTACATGTATTCTTCCAGGTAAAATTTAGAATAATTTGGAAACTGTGTTTTCCCACATCCCACCAAAACATAAGATTTTGACTGACATTGATTTTCATTATTTAAAGAACTGGGGGGGGGGTAATTGAAATATTTCCATCTTAATTATCTCTATTATTTGTTTTGGCAAGGCTCTTCATTAATCCAAGTGCTTCTGTACTCATTTTTCAAGTTTTGTAGTTTTCTCTTTTACAGATCACTTATTCAGTTTGTTTCTATGACTTTTAAAATTTGTTGTTGATGTGAGCTAGATCTTTTCATTACACATTTTCTAATTGGATATTGATAATGTTTAAGAAAACCATTGACGTGTGTCTCTTCTAACTTCTGATTCTTTTATTAATTTCAAAAGATTTGGGTTTATTCTTTTTGTTCTTTATGTACAATCGTATCATCTGTGTATGAATGATAAAACTAAAAAGTGATAACTGACTCTCTTTTTTAAATATTTACATTTCTCTTATTTTCTCAATCATTATCATTTGCCAAATTGCCCTTTAGAACTTCCTTGTATTGAACATACCCTATACAGTCTGTAGGACACAGGTCAACTATTTCCTCTAGAACGAAGAATACTCCCACTTTCCTCAACTATAAGTAATATCCTCCTTCCAATAGTCTTTATACTGTATTATCTCTCTTATAGTTTATAACACTTTTCTTCTCTTATTGTGCTTTTATATTTAACTCTTCCTAAGTATTGGAAAACAGAGATCATGTCTTTACTTTCAGTATTCACTGAACATTTGCATGATAAATATAGTGTTTACTTGGAATATGGAGTTTTGTCCTCAACAACGTGAAAATAATAATAGTACTTATCTCTGAAGTTGCTATTATGATGATATATAGGTGAATAAAATAAAATTATTACCAAATATGCATACTATGATTTTCCTTTATAAAAATATGTCACTTTTTTTCCCACATTTTAAAATCATAGATCCCACCAGCTTGTCTTGTGTGGAAGCTATGTCTAGCATTGAGAATTCATTCCAGAACCATTTTTGCAGATTAGGTTTACATTGACACTGTACATTTCTCCAGCATGGTAGTCTTTTCATAAGGACAGGCTACTCATTTTACTTAATCGTAAAATGTTTACCCTTGAATTCCCTCAAAATGTCTGAGTGGGTTCCATCCCTCAGTTGTGATTTATCTGCTTCAAGTTTATCTGCTTGGTATTCTGTGCACTTAGTATGATTAGATCTTGTCCCTCTAACCTGCCCAGTTCAAAAACATTTTTGACTTTCACTTAAGTCTTTTCAGTATAAACTGAGGCAAAGAAAAAAAATTTTTTTTTCTTTGGTTCTCCACTATAGTCTTCTTAGCCCTAAGTATACTCTTTACTTCAGGATCACCAAATGACCTCACTGCTTCTATAGATAAGTTATAAGAAGAACATCTAACTTGTTATAAAATTACCACCAGTTAACTTTACTTTTTCATTTTTCATTTCTAAATTGCAATCACTTTCTGTACAATATGTGTTTCTCTGTTCACCTCACTTTGACCTTTCTCTTAAAATGGTGTATTTTCACTTGCCATAATCATTTGCAAGCTTTTTGCATCTTTCAAGACTTTTGTGACTTATATTATATGGTCCTCTGCCCAGGGTTTCAAAAAGTTTTTCAAACATTCTTGTGGTATCCTATTTTTCTCCACATTTTGCTTTTTAAAATTTGTTATTCTTGGGGTGCCTGGGTGGCTCAGTCGTTAAGCATATGCCTTCGGCCCAGGGTGTGATCCCAGAGTCCTGGGATCAAGCCCCACATCAGGCTCCCTGCTCCACTGGGAGCCGCTAGGAGCCTGCTTCTTCCTCTCCCACTCCTGCTGCTTGTGTTCCCTTTCTCGCTGGCTGTCTCTCTCTCCCTGTCAAATAAATAAATAAAATCTTTTTTAAAAATTGTTATTCTTTCTCTAACTAATGCTCTTATTCAGTTTTAGTCAACTTTCTATTCTCATATTCCTAGAATCACCACTAGTCCCATATTGGGGGAAAGGGGTGTCACTTGATATTGGGTTTCCCATTCACTTCATCAGGGTCAATGAGTATAGTTGGTAGGTTGTGTCCTATACTGGGATGCCTAGATGAAGGAGCAAATGCAGCTGAAATCTAGTCTGTTTTGTGCTTGCCAAGATAAGGGTCTATTTCCCCACAGAGGAAAGGTTGTCTTTTGCTAATTTACAGAAAGTCATTATACATTCTAATGAGATCTTGCCCCTAATTGGAAACGATTTTTTTTTTAAAGATTTTATTTATTTATTTGACAGAGATAGAGATAGCCAGTGAGAGAGGGAACACAAGCAGGTGTCTTTTGCTAATTTACAGAAAGTCATTATACATTCTAATGAGATCTTGCCCCTAATTGGAAACGATGTTTTTTAATCAAAAGATCGAAGAAGTGAGAGAGAGAGAGAGAGAGAGAGAGAGAGAGAAAGAAAGAAAGAGAAAGAGAAAGAAAAAGAAAGAAAGAAAGAAAGAAAGAGAAAGAAAGAAAGAAAGAAAAAAGGAAAAAGGAGGAAGAATAAAACAAATGAACTACTCTCTTGATTATTACCCTAGTCAAAGGAATTATTTGGAGGTGGTGATAGAATAGTGTAATTGTTTNAACGATGTTTTTTAATCAAAAGATCAAAGAAGTGAGAGAGAGAGAGAGAGAAAGAAAGAAAGAAAGAAAGAAAGAGAAAGAAAAAGAAAGAAAGAAAGAAAGAAAGAAAGAAAGAAAGAAAAAGGAGGAAGAATAAAACAAATGAACTACTCTCTTGATTATTACCCTAGTCAAAGGAATTATTTGGAGGTGGTGATAGAATAGTGTAATTGTTTTATTTCTCTTATGACGTCTGTTGTGATAGAAATTATAATTATAGAGCTGGGATTATGCCCATGAGTAGATATATGGGTTATAATGGGTTTGCAACTTTGAAACTTTTTTTAGTAAATGCATAGTCTGTTGTTCATTTAATTTAATTTGTTTTCTTTATGACTTCTCTTTAGGGACCTGATGAACCAATGTGGTTTATGTATTTGAAAATTTTCTTTAAAATAGATTTTAGTAAATATTTCAATTTTAAGGAAAACTGATTTTCTAATTAAGTACCATATAATGTTTAAAATATCTGCTAAGACATATTTGTGGATATATTTGATATTTCCACAGAAGCCTGTGACATTTAAATAGTTTAATGTAGATTTATTAATGGTAATAAAACCACAAGAGTTGATTTCATCATTTGTTTATTAGTAGCCATTTTCAAGACATCAAAACATTTTTAAATCATTGATGAGCTTTTTTGTTAAAGAGACTAATGATAGAGCGCCTGGATGGTTCTCTCAGTTAAGCATCTGACTTCAGCTCAGGTCATGATCTCAGGGTCCTGGGATGAGCCCCAGGTCCTGTTGCGCTCCCTGCTCAGCGGGGAGTCTACTTCTCTCTCTCCTTCTGCTCCTCCCCCGCCCGTGCTCTCTCGCTCACTTTCTCTCTCTCTCAGATAAAAATAAATAAAATCTTTAAAAAAGGAAACTGATCATAAAGTAAAAGTGGTATTTTTTCTAAAGCTTTAGTATAAAATATACCAATGGAGGCACCCTGTTAAATTTATTTTTAACAGTGTATTTTGCTGGCCTATAACACATACAGAAGAGTTCAGTCATCATCAGTTCAATGTGAAAACACCATGTCACTACCAACCAGATTGAGAACTAGACCACTGTCAGCACAATAGAGGCTTTGTGTCAGTCTCTTCCTATCTTACCCAGAGGGAACCATTATACTGATAGCTGGTGTTGCTGTCCCTAGATTTATTTATCAACTTTGCTCTTTTTGTTTGTTCACTCAATATTATGTTTGTAAGAGATGTCTGTGTTGCATGAAGAAGGTAGTTAGGTCTTTTATTTTAATACTATACCATACTCCATATGAATATAAATTTTATCTATCCATTCTAATGTTGATGGACTCTTGAGTGTTATCCAGGTTTTACTATTACAAATAGTACAACTATGAAAACTCTTAAATATGCTTTTTGGGCACATATGTACACATTTCTGTTGCTTACTCTGCTAGAGTAGAATTACTAAGTCACGGGGTATTTCTAGATTCAGTCTTTCTTTCTTTCTTTCTTCTTTCTTTCTTTCTTTCTTTCTTTCTTTCTTCCTTCCTTCCTTCCTTCCTCTTTTACTATTTTTTTCCTGGTTATCCTAGCTCCTGACTTCTTTAAAAAACTTTGAAATATACGAGTACTCTTAGCATTTCCCATATAATGCTAAGATATTAAAATACATTTACATCATTCCCAATTTCTGTTATGTTCTATATTTTACAAATATTGTAAAAGACATATTATTACTGTTTGTATGGTAATTATTCATTTGGATTCACTCACATATTTATGGTTTCCATTTCTATTCATGTTTCCCCTATTTTTCCAAATATGGAAGCATTTTTATTCTGCTTGAATACCTCCTTTCGCATTTCTTTTAGAGTATATATGCTGGAAAAATATGCTCTCAGTTTTTTAAAAGTTTTTTTGAAATATCTTTGTTTTACCTTTATTATTTTAAATTAATTTTCTTAATTAGGTAGTATATGCACAGTTTTATAAATTTTGTAGGGTTTAGAATGAAAAATGGGCTGCACTACACATTTCTCAAGTCAGGTAGCTACCCTCCTCAGGAGCAATCCCTATACCAGTTTTTTATGAAAGTTAAGGTTATTCTATGCACATACCAGTATATTGTGATATCTATCCACTCATTGAACTATCTATTGATCCATCAGTGATTGATCTACCTATCTAATTATCTGTCTTCCTATTTATCTATCAGTCTATTTAGATAGATCTATCAACCTATCTATATCTATCAATCTATATAGATAGCAGTTTTGTTAATACATAGTTGTTTAATCACTTTTAGTTTTTAAGATAACTTCATTGAAATATATTTACATAAGATGACATTCACACTTTTAAACTTTACAGTTTGATGCATTTTAACAAAGACATATACCTTGATATAATCAAGATACAGAACATTTCCATCATCCCCAAGTTTGCTCTTGTGACCTTTCCAAATCAATCCATCCTAACAATCCCTGGCTCCAAGTAACTGTGAGATGTTTTTTGACACTAAAGTTTAGATATTTATTTTCTAAAGTTTAGCATAATTGAAATATGCAAGTACCTTATGTGGAAGGTTAGACTATTGATTTGAGATCGTTTTCTTTTTTAATATAGGTGTTTACAGCAATAATTTTTTTCCTAAGCATGCTTTAACTACTTCCCAAAAGTTTTGGTGTGTTGTACCTTCATTTTAATTCACCTCAAACTATTTTCTAATTTTCCTTATAATTTTCTCCTTGACACATGATTTGTTTAGGAATTTGTTGTTTAATTTCTACGTATTGCTGAACTTCCCAAATTTATTTCTATGTGGTTAATTCTGTGTGGTTGGGGAATATATTTTGTATGATTTCAGTACTTTTAAATTTATTAAGACTTGTTTTATAGCCAAGAATATGGTCTATCTTGAAGAATTTCTATCTTGCTTAAGAAGAGCATATGTCTTTTTGGGTGAAGAATTCTATAAATGTATGTCAGGTCAATTTTGTGTATCATGCTACTGATATTTTCTGTTACCTTGTTGATCTTCTGCCTAGTTGTTCTATTCATTATTGAAAGTGGGTATTGAATTCTCCAAGTATTTGTTATTGGATTGTCTCCTTTTTCCCTTTAATTCAGTCAGATTTTCTTCATGCATTTTAGAGCTCTGGTGTTAGGTGCATACAGGTTTATAATTGTTAGAACTTCATGATGGATTGCCAGTTTTTATCATTATAAAAAATCCCGTTTTATCTCTAGTAATATTTTTATTTTACATTTTATTTTGTCTGATGTTAGCATAGCTACTCCAGTTTTCTTAAGGTTCCTGTTTTCATGATATATCACTTTTTGTCCTTTTACTTTCAAGTTTTTTTATTATCTCATCTAAAGTGTGTCTCCTGTAGATAGTATATAGTTAGATCTTGCTTTTTGTCCACTCTCTGATTTTTTTTTTAAAGATTTTATTTATTTATTTGACAGAGATAGAGACAGCCAGCGAGAGAGGGAACACAAGCAGGGGGAGGGAGAGGAAGAAGCAGGCTCATAGCAGAGGAGCCTGATGTGGGGCTCCATCCCATAACGCCGGGATCACGCACTGAGCCGAAGGCAGACGCTTAACCGCTGTGCCACCCAGGCGCCCCTGATTTTTTTATTATGCTGTTAATTCCATTTATGTTTATTATTTTGATTAATATGGTTAGATTTACATCTGCCTTTTGTTTGTTTTCTGTATTTCTCATGTCATCTTTATTTGTCAGAGAGAAGGAGAACACAAGCAGGGGGGAACAGCAGGCAGAGGGAGAAGCAGGCTCCTCACTGAGTAAGGGGCCTGATTTCAGACTTCATGCCAGGACGCTGGGATCATGACCAGAAGGCAGATGCTTAACCGACTGACCCACCAGGCATCCTCATGTCATCTTTAGAGATAGAGCCTGTATATTTTGTGTGGGGGCTGGCTGGATGAAAGAAGCCCTCAACGTTTGGCCATATTCGTGAGAAGTTTACCTTCTTCACTTTAGAGATGGAAAAGATGAGAAATGCTGGTAGCTTATCACTCCTAGTTAAATACACTAAGCCCTGATTGGAAGTTGTGGGGTGAGGGATCCTGATTTGTCCGTCATGCTTGCCTAGAATTAAGCTTCTATCAAGCTGAGGTAGGGTAAGGAAGGAAAAAAGTATAGGGTGTGGCTCAAATGCCACAGACTCTCACTGGTTCTTGCCAAGTTTTATGAGTAAATGTTTTCTTCATATGCTTCCATGCCCTTATGACAATTTCCAGAGATATTAAATGGTTTGTTTCTTTTACAGTTTTTATCAGATTTTCTTGATTCACTGGGAAGTGAGTCTGCATAGCTCCCCATAGTAACATCTCAAAAGTAGAACCAACTACCTTCATCTTTGAGGGCCATTTTTGCTGGATATAGAATTCTATGTTAGCAGTTATTTTCTTTCAATATGTTGCATATTGAAAATTTCTGACTTTTGGCTTTGATTCTTTTCCTTCTGTCTATTACCTTGTAGCCCTCAATTCCTGCCTCCCTTAGCTGGACTTGAAGCATTTGAAGGCTTTTTTTTTGGTGGGGGGGAGTGGGTAATGTATCCATCATTTCAAGTTGTTCTCTTTAGGAGTTTTGGTCCCTTACAGTTTCATCATAAGCAATAATAAAATTTGTTTTTTAGTGTACTTAAAGCCACAGTCTAATAAAATGACCACCAAATTGAAAGATCTGAATGTCAAAAAATTAACAACAGTTAAGCTAAAGGTATTTTTTAAATGACTCAATAATGGCCAGTTTAAGTATTTTTTAAGTAGTAAGTAAAGCTTAAGGAAATTGAGAGATACAACTTTCTGTTTGACAGATATCTCTTTCCTGCTCCTACCCCCCCCACCCCAAACTGAATAATTTTTGGTGGTTTCTATTGCACAAACAGTTGGTGAAGTGAATACTTGAATGAATGAAGAAGGAAATGTCTCTGCCTACTGATTTGGGATAAGTATCGATCTAAATCATCCTGAAAGACTTCAGGTCCTCTTATCTTTAAATTCAAGTGTTAAAATAAAGATGAAGTTAATTATCATATATAAATAACAAATCTTCCTGACAAAGAAAAAATAAAGGGACTGAATAAGAGCTCAAAATTTTAAGATACTATGGAAACCAGCCAATCACATCAATTGCTTTGAAACTTAAATAAAGATGTGTAGAAGAAATTATTTATATACCTGGCTTATTTATGCAGTTACTGAATGTATTCAAAGACTTTAGCCATTATTAGGGGTTTGGTCCTCATTACTATTTAGAAGGAAAGGAAACAGCAGAAAGAACATACAATCAAAGGGCTCAATCAACATAAATTTATCTTAAAGCATAGTTTGTCTTTTTATAATATGAGGTCAGCCAGCATGTAAGTCTCTGTATTATAATTAAGGATAATAAAGATTTCCTGATCCTAAGTTCTGCCTTTCTCTGATCATCTCTAACTTCACTCGCAATTAAAAAGATCACACACTACAGGAGTTGGTGTCTCTTATTGACTTGCTAATCAATTGTTTATTTGTTGTTCAAATCCATTCCTATTCCAAAAACTGACCTAATTTTCACAGCCTTGATTAAACTGAGAACCAAATTAGAGGATTTGTTTTCTTCTTCAGTTCTCTATATTACATTGGTTTAGAGGTGAACAAAAATATACAGAAAACAAGCCTGCCTTTGGGTGAGATTTCCTTGCAGGTTTAAGTATTTGTCAAAACAAAATCTGCTTAAGATGTGTCAAACTTGTCCATTATTCTTACTGCAAAATGTGGAATGAAAAGGGCTTAATATATGCAAGTAAAATAATCATAACTAATATTTACTCAATAATTATTTTCACTGTGTTAACGTGCTTTGCGTACCTTCTCTCCTTAACTCTCACACAAACCCTATGAGGTAAATATTATTGTTATCTCTATTTTACAGACTGGGTGAAAAATTGGCTCAGAGAAGTTAGAGAGGTTGCCTAAAGTCATGAAGCTTTTAAATGGATAAATCAAAATTCTTCTTATAATTTAACTTCAGAGCTAGTGTATATAAGCAACCCATAATTCTACTTCCATTCTTTTTTTAATTTTTAAAAATTATTTTTTCCAGTTCATTATTAAAGAAGTAATGAGATACACGAGCCCTCTAAAATATGTGATGTATGAATATTATCAGCATTAAATAAAGTTTACAGTTTCTCTTGTTCACTTTTTAAGTGCTTAAAATAACAATTTTTGATTGAATAAATATAGAACAATTTGTTAACTTGGAAATCTAGTTGATTTTATTAAGCTATTCTGTATAATGGATTAGAAACTAAAGTATTAGTTTAGTTGAGACAATAAGATGATCCAGATAACCACCCATCTGCATAGTTGGCCTATTTATTTTATTTTCTGTAGAAAAATCAATCAAATTGACCATCGAACATGTGACTCAGATCTATCATCACATCCGATCTACTCTGCAGCCCCAGAAGCTGACCCTTGTCTATAAAATGTAGAAATTTTAAAATGATAGTAAGAAAAATATATTTGGATTCCAAATAAATAACTGTTTTTGTAGGTATAGATGGATAGGTAGAGATAGATACAGATATCTATCTATCTATCATTCATCTATCTATCATCTATCGATCTATCTATCTATCTATCGATCTATCTATCTATCGATCTATCTATCGATCTATCTATCATCTATCGATCTATCTATCTATCTATCATCTATCTAACTGCTTCTTGAGCAACTTTTGTTCTTCTACTCTTTAAACTTGGTATCCAAAGTTGTTGCATGAATTGTGAATTCTACAGTAAGAATGTGTGATCACAAATATTTGCTTAACTTCATAAAATCTGAGATTAAAGCAGCAATAATATCAATCATCTGTATTTGCACCTAGATGAGCAGTATATGAGGCCACTTCTGAAGAAGTAGGCCTTTTTTTTTTTTTTTTTAATAATTGCCTCCTCCAAATTATTAAGTTTTACTCTGGGATTTTTGGTGTAGTGCCTCATACAATGAATATTTTCTAGTCTTTGAATCAAGTAAAATCTAGCTATCTGGTACCCTCATTTTCTCAAATATTTTCTCTTTACTAAGTCACAGCTAGATAGATGTTCTGAATTGCTACTGTCTTGTGAGATATATGTTCACTAATTTCCATAGATAATGATTTAAATATGTGGGGTAAATTATCACTTCTAAAGCCGGTACTATGTGTCAAATATTATTATAATACTTTATATATGGTATCTCTAATCTTCACTATAAATCTGTGGTAAAGTTATTATCATCCTTAGTACAAATAAGGAAATTGGCCTTCACTTGTCTATGGCCACATGGCTACATCAAGTAGTATGAAGAGGATTTATATAATAGTATTTTTTTTAAAGATTTTATTTATTTATTTGAGAGAATGAGAGAGAGAGAGAGAACATGAGAAGAGGGAGGGTCAGAGGGAGAAGCAGACTCCCTGCTGATCAGGGAGCCTGATGTGGGACTCAATCCTGGGACTCCAGGATCCTGACCTGAGCTGAAGGCAGTCACTTAACCAACTGAGCCACCCAGGTGCCCCAATAGTGCTTAATTTTTTAAATGAGTGCTCTTTCAATGAATCCAGAATTCCCTGGAACTCAACTAAATGACTCTGATGTCATAGTCATTTAGTCACTCAGATGCAGTACATATAATGAGATTGAAAGTCCCAGGGCAACTATCAATGTATTTGAGAAAACAGCTCTGTCAAGCTGACTAGTTTGAAACTTTCTTCCTTCCTTATATTAAGTAGTGAACAACAGAGATATTTGTCCCAAGATTGAAAGAATTAAGAACAGTGCTCTGCATCCAGAAGGCTAACAGGTAATATCAGTGGTTAGGGATTCAGAGATCTTAATGGCAGAAGTCAAGCTATCAGTACATTTCATTTGACAGGAAACCCATGACTTACCCATAGTCACCGAAGACAGTTTAGGATAAATAAAAATGGCATCGTAAAGTGAGTGAATATGGAATCCCAAATACAAATATAACATGTAACTAAAAATCAACAATCATTTGAGGAAAATCAGTGACATGAAAATTAAGCAACCAAATAAAAAAATGAAAAAAATAATATCCAGTGCCACAGTGTCAATGGAGTAATTGCAAGTTTTGTTAAAATATATTTTGTATTCTCAGAGAGTGGGAATGGACATTTTATGCTTGGGTGTTTGGGGGAAACAAAATCCTTGAAAATGGAAAATATTATCACAGAAGAATATATTGTTTAGGCTGCACATGGATGGAACAGTTTGTTTTTAGGTTGAAAATGGGGATGAACTTAATGAGACTACAGTGAAGAAGAACAAAATAAAAAAATATGAAAGAAAATTGAAAATGCTTAGATGAAAAAAAAAAGTAAATCACTATTCATCTAGCACAACTTAAATAGAGAAATTGATGAAAAAGGAAGAGAAATAATTAGAGGCAATAGAAGAAAATAATCACAAGCTAAAGCAGCCATAATTATTTACAGCAGAAGTGACAGCCAACACTCAAGTCGCATATGTGAAAAAGAAGTACATCATACATGTGCAGAAAAGTTATTAAACCAATGTTGATGAGAAAATCTTAAGACTTTTAAAGAGAATTTAAAATAATGAGCTACAAAATAAGAGTCAGTAGCTTGATAGAGTCAAGAGAGCTGCTGCTTTTTAGATGACAAGGAATGATAATACAAAATTATATACTCAGCTATAGCAATATACAAGAGAGGAGGAAAAACAAGTATGATTTTAGTAATATAATATAATAATATTATTATTATTATATACCACCCACAGTGATATTCTTAAATATTTTGAGAGAACATAGACCAGCAGGATAGATTTAAAAATTTATTTAATTTTTTTTAAAGATTTTATTTATTTATTTGACAGAGATAGAGACAGCCAGTGAAAGAGGGAACACAAGCAGGGGGAGTGGGAGAGGAAGAAGCAGGCTCATAGTGGAGGAGCCTGATGTGGGGCTTGATCCCATAACGCCAGGATCACATCCTGAGCCGAAGGCAGATGCTTAACCGCTGTGCCACCCAGGCGCCCCAGATTTAAAAATTTAAAAATTCCAAAAGCAGATAGAGAATAAGAGAAAGAACAGAGCAGAGCAGTCAGTAAGTGGTATGATTAAATACAAAAACGTTTTGATTTTAAAATATAATAATCATCTGGAAACAGAAATCTCAAAGAAATAAAATGGTGGAGAGGGAAATTGTGGAGTCATGCTAGAATATTCTATGACTTAATATAAAGTTTAAAGCATGGAAATTTTACTCTGTCTTGTGTATGGCTACTTACGAGTACAGAATTATAATCCCACGAATGGGGATGATGCACAATAGCTGCAGGAAAGCAGTGATGTCTAAAGAGAGAGAGACAAGAGTAACATTAGAAGTAGAAGGGAATATTATCTGTACTAATATTTTTACCCTTTAATCTCAAGCAAAAAAAAAAAAAGTTAAGATTAGATATAGCTAGAGGGTAGCCACCCAAACGGTTGCTATGTTATTCATTGTGTATTTTTGGATGTCTGAAATATTTCATACTAATGTAAAATATCATGAAATTATGAACAAGTGAATAAGGTGGAAAATGGTATTTCATGAAACATGAACCGATTGATTAAAAAAATATTCTTACCTTTTACCTCTGAACAAAATCAAAATATTCATACAGATTCTTCCCAGATGGGCTAAAGAGTTAAATTTAGGTCCAAATATGAAAGCAGTTTTGGACAATTGTTTTAATTTTCTGGTAAGAACGACTCTGCCTAAGCATGAGAATGCAGCTGACTCTTAAAGAAAAAACTGGCATTTTTAACGATAAAAATTAAACGGTCTATGGAAAGGAAATACATAAACAAAGATGAAATTTTAATTGGGATATTTGTGTAAAATATTTATCTCCTTTCTATAATGACAAAAAATTAATAACAAAAAGAGGGTGACATAGACAAAAGATGAAATATATGAATAGGCTACAAACAAAACGATATAATACGCATGTTTCAATAAATGTATTTCAAGTTAACTGAATAATTCGGGAATGCAAATTAATATGGATTTTTTTCACCTTTTGCATTTGCAAGAATAACAAAGTGATTAATGGTATCAGTTTGGGGTAAGGTTGTGGGGAAACACAGTATCTCATTTACCAGTGATAACATACATTTATAAAGCATTCTTATTAAGTCACCTTGACAGTAACTATCAAAATTTATAATTTGCTTACGTATTCCTCCTGCCACCATTATAGAACTAGGTTTTTAGCTCGAAGAAATACTCACAGATATGCACAAAAAATTCATGTACATGAATGTTTAATGTAATAGCATTTGGAATAGCAAAAAATTGAATATAACCTAAATTCCCTTCAATAAAGGAATATTAAATATACAATGGTGCCTTCATAGTTTTATAATAAAAAGATTAAAAAATGAAGTGAAACCTATATGGAGAGACCTGGAGAGATTTTCATGTCACATTAATGAGGAAATAATATTTCAGAACAATACACATTTAGCTATTTCTGGCTAAATCATATAAACTAAAGACATATAGTTTTATGCTACATATATAAGTATGTAAATCTGAAACAGAGGTCTTGAAGAACAATGAACAAGCTTTTTACAGTGATTCCCTGCAAAAAGGAAAATGCATCTTTGTACCTTCCTCTTAATTTTGTTGTAAAACTAAAACTGCTGTAAAAAAGTAGTCTGAAAATTAAAGAGAAAATTGCAGCTAAAGATATGGAGAGGTGTATCTGTATATTTTTTTACTTACTACACTTCTTGGTAATTTGAATGTTTACCATGAGAATATATTCACATATTTAGTTTAATTAATAAATGTGTTTATTATTTATTGGATCAAATGTTTTAGTACCAGCCGGAGACCCTCTACTTTTCCTTTGAGGCACTTACTTAAAATAGAGTACTTGAAATAACTTGAGAAAATCTTGTTTAATATCTACAATCCCCTTGGCCCTTTCCTCGTGGTGACTTGAAAATCTCCAGGCATCATATCTATGTTTAAGGGAAGAAGAAAGTAAGAAGGAATGGAGCTGGCTGTATCTGTCTTTTATTAATAAGGACACAGAAATTCCCAGAAACCCACAAAGAAACTACTGCTTACAACTCACTGCATATAACTATGTTACATGGGCAAGCCTAGATGTAGAGGAGGCTGTGGAAATTAGTATTTAATTGTCTAGTCTTTATACTTCTATGGGATGGGGGAGGAATGCAAAGGGCTGGTGGGTAAGCATCTATCATATCAAGCTTTAAAATTTTTACCTGAAAATTTAAATTTTATCTAAATTCTGTTGATTTCGTTTAACTGATAGCATAAAATATCTGTACTCTAGATTCTTGCCAAGAAATGTAATTTCTACTCACTGCTTCTAATTAAGTATGCATAATTATACATAACTGTGGCCAAGAGAACCAATGTTTAGGAAAGCTTTACTGGAGGATATAGCCTATCTATTCCAAATACTTCAAGTTCTGCTCTGTAAGTAAGCCGTCTAGCTCAACACCATGGACTCTCCTACCTTGATCGTTTTGCTTTCAAATGTCTTGAAATCACTTTTCTCAAGTTGATATTGGCATTGATACCATCATCCATTCATGAAGAATATTATAAGAAACTACCCCATGAAACCAATTACTATGTTTTCTTACAAATTATATATCTGTAAGCTTGCAGAATTTAAAACTCCATCAATTAAACAATTGCTGTATTTTGAAACTTTTTTTAAATTTAAGAATAAACACAATTTTTTTTTTCTGTGAGATCATAGAGTTTTCAACAACATGACTTTTAATGTCCATTTTTTTGTTGTTGTATGGTTGTGGTATATAATTCATTTAACTAATTCTCACCTCAGCATACAGCAGTTTCCAGTGTTGTTGCTATTATAAGTTTCAATGAGCATCCTTGTCACTAAATCTTTTTGACCCTCATTGACTATTTCCAGAAATGGATCAATGAATAAGGATGGGTTTAAGTCTTTTAATTTGCAATCAAGTGGTATTTTAACGGAAGTGAATGACATGAACTGGTAAAAAGGTGGCTGGGGAGTATTTTATTTGAAGGAACTGCAATGATTAAAGAAACAGCAGTAAGTCTAATTTGGCACAGCAAACATATTGATTTGGTAAGAGTGACAATAATGTTGGAGAGGTGAGGATGGAAATGCATTCATAAAACACGCTGACAAGCAAGAAGGCAGGTGTGACAGAGGTGGTAAACAAAATCTTCCATTATAGTTTGAATGAGTTAGACTGGATTTGGAGATGGTATACCACCTTTGATGCCATTTGAGTAGAAGGATGATAATGCAAACGTAGGTTGGAAGAAGCTTAAACTGACCACAAGGCATGCAGTGAATTTAAGTTATATGAAGGGCAACTGGAATAATAGAAACATTATATGGTCATTACTGGGTTTTGTATTAAATTGCATGTTAATGCTGTGTCTCTGTTTTCCTTTTAAATATTTATCCCTTTACTTTACTTCAGAAAGACATGTATGAACAAAGCATATACGAATGCAAAAAGTGATTATATATTTGTATCTTTAGAGTAGTATTTTCTTTGACTCCCCCTCCTTAATTCACACTGTAATATATTTTTTCTTCACATATAAAGAATCCTACCTATCTCTAAAAGTACATAAAACCATGTATGTGTACTCAAGGACACACTTCAATATCATGTACATTGACAGTGCATGTCAAGGTTTTTTTAAATGGCTTTTCAAAAGGAGATCAATTATACACAAATATTTTAAACTTGGTTTTCTCATTTAGTAGTACCTCATGCAAACCATTTGAGTCATCTGGAATATTTCTAATTCTTTTGTTTTTTCAATTGTACAAATTTTGTCATGATATGGATATTCCAGAATTTATTCAACCATCCTTCTTTCTGAGCCCTGGCTTTTTTCCCTCCCCCCCGCCATTATGAACAATGGTGCCTTGGGCAATCTTGCTCATGTCCACCCCAGACCTAATATATGTGACTCTCCAAACTGGCTTAGCCCCATCTGCACTCCCCATTCCCACAAAGGGCTTTTTGCTCCAGGGTAAGTCAAATAGCCACTGTTACTTCATATTTTCATCATTGGATCTTGAAGCATCCTTTGAGGGTTAGGGTGAGTTTCCATCACACCTGCCATGGAGGAAGCACTAATGTCAAAGTACTAACTTTCACCAGGAGCTACCAGAGGAAGAGTTCAGAATACAGCTGCGGATGGGTAGGGTGGGGTGCATGCAGACAAGAGAACTGGATGGAATATTCATCTCTTTTCCTTACTCTCATCCATGACTATTCAGAGGGCAGTAGTTTTATAGAGCCTTTCAATAGATGTCACTTGTGATTGAGTAAAGGGCTATGTTTCCTGTGAGGCTGTAGCTAGCTTGATAACACAACACTTTATATACCCTTTCCCTTCTTCCCTGACTCTCTTACTGCTCTGGATTGTACCTCCAATAACCTGTTTAAAAGTAAAACTGCACCATGGTCCCTTTTTTGGTAGGGGGATTGAGCTAAGGCAATGTCCTTGCATTTTATTTAATATATAATTTTATTTCTGTGTGAAAGATTTGTGTGTGTGTGTGTTTTCAAATTACTTTAAAAAAATAGTTCATCTTTTCACCATCAATGCATGAGTACCTTTTATTCCACATTCCTAGATGGGTTGTTATAGCTCTTTTAACATTTTGTTGGGCAGTTTATTTGTTTGTTTTATAACATTAAAAAATAATTCCAATATAGTTAACATACAGTGTAATATTAGTTTCAGGTGGGCAATATAGTAATTCAGCAATTCCATACATCACCCATGAGACGTGCACTCCTTAATCCCCATCATCTATTTCACTGATACCCCACCTCCACCAACCTCCTCTCTGGTGACCATCAGTTTGTTCTCTATATTAAAAGTCTGTTTCTTAGTTTCTTTCTCTCTCTCTCTCTCTTTTCCTTTGCTTGTTTTTTGTTTGTTTCTTAAATTCCACATGTGAATGAAATTGTATGGTATTTGTCTTAGCATTACACTTAGCATTACACTTTCTAGCTCCATTCATGTCTTTGCAAATGACATGATTTTATTCTTTTTTATGGCTGAGTGATATTCCATTATGTGTATAGACCACATCTTTATCCATTTATCTATTGATGGACATTTAGGCTGCTTCCATTTTTGGCTGATGTAAATAATGCTGCTATAAACACAGGGGTGTGTGTAACCAATGAATTAAAATTCACTCATCTTGGGGCACCTGGGTGGCACAGCGGTTAAGCGTCTGCCTTCGGCTCAGGGCGTGATCCCCAGCGTTATGGGATCGAGCCCCACATCAGGCTCCTCCGCTGTGAGCCTGCTTCTTCCTCTCCCACTCCCCCTGCTTGTGTTCCCTCTCTCGCTGGCTGTCTCTATCTCTATTGAATAAATAAATAAAATCTTTAAAAATAAATAAATAAATAAAATTCACTCATCTTAAGTGTACAGTTCAATGATCTTAGTAAATTTATGGAGTTGTATAACACCAACATAATCCAATTTTAAAACATTTTCATCCCATCAATAAGATCCCTTGTGCCCATAAACACTCACTCTCAAACCTTTCCCTGACTTCCAGCCCCAGGCAACCATTGCTCAAATTTCTTTCTCTGTAGATTTATTTATTCTAGCATGCCATATAAATGAAATCATACAATATGTGCTACTTTGTGACTGGCTCAATTTACTTAGCAAAATGTTTTTTAGAGTCATCATGTTTTGTATAAGTATTCCTAATTTGTTCCTTTTATTAGCAATATTGTTATATTGTATGGATATACCATATTTGTTTAGATATTTATCAGTTTGTAGTTGTCAATGTTGTTCCTACTCTTTGGCCATTAACAGTAATGCTACTATGAACATTTACACCAAGTCTTTGTGTGGATGTATGTTCATCTCCTTTGGCTAGATACCTAAGACTGGAATTTTTAGGTCATAGGGTAAATTTATATTTAACTTTTTAAAAAATATTTATTTATTTGAGAGAGAGTGATGTGTGAGTAGGAGGTGCCCCTATTTAACTTTTTATGAAACTGCTAAGCCTCTCTTTTTTTAAAGTAGTTGTGCCATTGTATGTTCCCCCCAACAATGAATGAGGTTTCAGTTTCTGTACATTCTTACAAACACTTGTTACCATCTGTCTTACTTTATTCTAGTGGATGTAAAGCGGTATCTCATTGTGGTATTAATATACATTTTCCTTACAACTAATAATGTTGAGCATCTTTTCTGTGTTTGTGGTCATTCATACATGTGCTGTAATGAAATGTCTATTCAAATATTTGTATATTTTAATGTGTTTTTAATCTTACTAACTTGTAAGAGTTTTATTTTTTCCCCTTTTTTCTAATAATCTGCATGCAAATCCTCTATTAGAAATATGTTTTATAAGTACTTTCTTCCAGTCAGTTGCAGGTCATTTCACTTTTCTAGTGGTATTTTTGGAAGAGCAAATTTGAAATCAAATTTTAATTTTGATAAAATCTAATTTGTTATTTTTTCTTTAATCACTTTTGCTTTTGGTTTTATATCTTAAGAAATGTAAATCAGGTATGTAGAAACTAAGTAAGGATATAGAAAACAAAACTACTAACCAACTTGACCTAATTGAAAAATATAGAATGCTCCAATCAACACCAACGTAATATACATTCTTTTCAAGTGTACACAAAATATTTATCAATTTAAACATATGCAGTACCATAGACAAGTCTCCATGAATTTAAAGTAACTTAAGTCATAAAAAATAGATTCTTTGATTGAAATGGAATTAAGTTAGAAACCAACAATAAAAAAATCCATAAAATCCCCAATATTTGGAAACTAAATATACTTCCAATTAATCCATGAATCAAAGAATAAAGCAAATTATATAGTTTTGTGAATTGACTGAAAATGAAAATAACAACATATAAAAATTTGTGGCATGCTGATGGAGCTGTACTTAGAAGGAAACTTATAACTGAATGTCTTTATTAGAAAATAGGAAAAGTTTTAGGGCATTTATCTCATCTACCCCTTTAAGAAGCTAGAAACAAGAAAAGCAAATAAACTCAAAGTAAGTAAAATAAAGAATATAATACAGACCAGCATGGAAATCATTGAATTCCAAATCAGAAACACAATAGAAATAAATTAAGAAACTAAAGAAATAAAGAAACTAAATAAGAAACTAAAGAAGAAATAAATAAGAACTAATTTAAGAAACTATTGAGATCAATAAAATTGATAGACCTCTAAATTGATCATTTGACAAGTTAATCAGGAAAAAAAAATGAAAAACACATAATTTCCAATGTCAGAAATGAGAAAGGTGACATCACTAAAAATTTACATATATTAAAATGACAATACGGGAATATTATGAACAATGTCAAATTAATAAATTTACAACTTAGATGGAATGGACAAATTTCTTCAGAGGCACAAACTACCAAAACTCACATGAGTAAAAATGGATAAATGCAATTATAACTATTAAAGAAACCAGAACTCTTCCCACAAAGACAACTCTGGGCCAAGATTGCTTCACTGGTGAATTCTACCAAACTATTAAGGAAGGAAAATAACAATTCTAAGTAAACTTTTTCATAAACTTTAATAGGAGGTAATATTTCTCAATCCATTCAATAAGGCCAGCATTACTATAATACCAAAAGTTGACAAAGACTTTATAAGAAACAAAAATAACAGACCAATTAATTCATGAACATTGATGCCAAATTCTTAAAATTTTCACAAATGTAATGTAACATTTTATGAAAAGATAATACATGATGATCAAACAGTATTTATCTAGGAATACAAATGTTATTTGACATTTAAAAATCAATGAATCCTCCTTTCCTTAAGTATGGGCTGTGCACAATAACTTCCTTCCAAACAACATAATATGAAAAGGGCGGATAAAAAAGTAACTTCACAGTAGAGAAATCTGACAAACACTGCCTCAGTCAGGTGATTAAGGTCAAGATCAACAGTCATAAGTCATATTGGTGGAATGTACCCTGATATGATATGGTGAAAATGACACTTTAGCTCCCTGATTGTCTGCCAAAAACCCATTATCCCAATCTAATCATGAGAAAAATTGGACACGAATTTCAGTAGTGGGGCCTACTTATGAAATACCTGACCACTACTCCTCAAAATTGTTAAGTATATAAAAAACAAGTCAAGTAAGAGAAACCGTCACAGCCAAGAGCACTTTAAGGTAACATGATTGTTATAGAATGCATGTTTGTGTCTTCTCAGAATTCATTTATTGAAACCAAATCCCCAATATGATGGGATTTGGAGATAGGGCTTTTGGGAATTGACTAGGTCATGAGAGCAGAGCCCTCAGGAATGAGATTAGTGTTCTTATAAGACTTTAGAGAGCTTCCTTACCCCTTCTACCATGAAAGGTTATAGCAAGAGGATTGCCACTTATGAACCAGAAAGCAAGCTCTTACCAGAAACTCTATCTTCCTGTGCCTTGGTTCTGGACTTCCCAGCCTCCACACTGTGAAAAATAAATTTGTTGTGTATAAGCCACCAAATGTATGATATTTTTGTTATAACAGCCCAAATAAACTATTACAATGACCAAATGTAATGTGATGTCCTGGATGGGATCTTAGAGCAAGAAAAAGACATTAGGTAAAAACCAGGAACATCTGAATAAACTATGGATATTAGTTAATAATATGTCTGTATTTCCATTAATTATAACAAATGTACCATACTGTTGTAAGATATTACAAAAAGAGGAAATTGGGTGTGGAATATGTGCAAACTCTTTGTAGTATATTTTTACGTTTTCTGTAAATCTAAAACTATTCTAAAAATAAAGTCAATATATGCAATTCACTGTATAAATATACTTAAAATGAAAAACCAGATGGTCATCTCATTAGATGCAGAAAAAAACAATTGACAAAATCCATCATCTATCCCCAGTAAAACTCTTAGCTAATTAGGAATATAAGGAAACTTCCTCATGATGATAAAGGGCATCTATGAAAAACAGCTAACATCATATTTAAAAATGAATTAATGCTTTTTTACATAAGCAAAACAAATATGTCTTCTCTCCCCACTTCTTTCATACTGTCTTGGAGGTTCTAGCCAGTGTCTTATGGTAAGAAAAAAAGAAAAGGATTTCAATTGGAAAGAGGAAATAACACTACCTAATTTACAGAAGATACCTAAAACAAACAAGAAACAAACAAAATAATAAAAACAAAAATACTAGAAAGAAAACCTAAAAACAAAGAAATACTGTAGAATCAGGTGACTATACCAAAATATGATTATATAAAATTGTGTTGTATTTCTATACCAGTAACAAACAATTGGAAATTGGAATTAAATAATCATTTCTGATGACATAGAAAATATGAAATATTTAGGATAAATATGACAAAGATATATAATACTCATGCATCAAAATGTATAAAACATTGCTGAGAGAAATTCAAGAATTAAATAAATGGAAAGATATACTATGTTAATGGATGAGAAAATTCTACATTATTTAAGAAGCCAGTTATTCCCAGGATGATATATTGATTCATCCCAACCCCAACCAACATTCTAGTAGAGTTTATATAAAATTGCCAAGCTAAATTTATAAATTAATTTCTGAAATTCATATGGATATACAAAGGACCTAAACAAAGCAACATGGAAAAAGATCGATGTTGGAGGATTCACACTTTAAATATTATTTCAAAGGTTCATTGATAATGACTGCAGTAGAAGGATAGACAAATAGTTTAATGGAAGAGGAAACAAAGTCCAGAAACAGGCCCTTACTTATATGGTCAATATATTTTTAACAAAAGTTAAAGGAAATTCAAGGGAGAAGGGATAACCTTTTCAATGAATGGTGCTTAGACAATAGAGTGTTTATGCTCCTGAAAAAAAAAAAGGCACTTCAATCAAAACCTTACATCATATGCATACATTAACTCAAAATGAATCATAAACATAAACATAAAAGCTTAAAACTGTAAAGCTTCTAGAAGAAAATATAAGTAAATTTTTTTATGATGTTGGCTTAGGCAAAGGTTTATTAGTATAACAAGAAAAGTCCAATCTTTGGTTGATTGATTGGTAATTAGACTTAAAATCAACATCTAGTTAGAAAAAAGAATTAAAAGATAAAAAGATAAGCCACAAACTTGGACTTGTATCCAGAATATATAAAATACTCTGAAAACTCAACAATAACAAACCAAACAAATCAATTACGAGAATATGTGTGGATATTGAACAGATACTTCATCATTGAAGATATTTGACTGGAAAATAAATATCTTCAATGATACTCAGAATCATTAGTCCTTAGGGAAATGAAAATTAAAATCACAATGAAATAACTCAAATTTTAGAATGTCTAAAATTGTTAGAAATGACCATACTCAATATTATCAAGGAAGTAAAGCAACTGGTAAGCTCATATGTTGCTGGTGGGAATGTAAAATTGTGCAACCACTTGGGAAAATATTTATCATATGACTAAACAGTCCTATACTTGGGCATTTACCAAATGAAAATATATGTCAACGCTACATTTTTACACTAATATTAAGAGAAGGGTCATTTGTAATTTATTTGAAAAGCTGAAAATTTCCCAAATATTCCTCAGTGGGTGAATGGATTAACAAAATGTGGTAGATATAATAGAACATTACTTAGCATTAAAAAGAAAAAGTAATGAACACTGAATATTGATGCACACGGCAACTTGGATGGATCTAAAAATAATTATGCTGAATTCAAGACCCGGGGGAAAAAGTACATAATATATGATTACATATGCAATTGATTGTTGAACAACAGGGAAGTTAAGGCACCTCCCTAACCCAGTCAAAAATCTATATGTAACTTTGAACTTCCCTAAAACTTAACTACTACTAATCTGTTGATTTGAAGTCTTACCAATAACATAAACAGCTGATTAACACATATTTTGTGTGTTACATGTATTATATACCCTTTTCTATCAATAATATCTAACTTTTTCTTAATTTTTTTGTTTTGACTGTGAAGTTTTTTTTCACATTATCACAGATCTCCAAAAAGTTTTCCAATATATTTATTGGAAAAAAATGCTTATAATTGACCTACACAGTTCAAGTTCATGTTGTTCAAGAGTCAACTGTATATAAAATTCTAGTAAATTCCAACTAATCTATAGTGATTCTCAAGACTCTATAATCTATAGAAAGCAGATCAGTGGTTTCTTGGGAATGGAGTGTGGAGGGGCAGTGTTTGATAAGGGTAAGGTGTGGTGATTACCAAGGGGCATGAGGAAACTGAGGGATAATGCATATGTTCATTTACTTGCTTATGGTGATGGATTCCCTGGTGTATACTTAACTAATCATACATTTTAAATAGATGCAATTTATTGTATATAATTTACACTTCAATAATGCTATTTAAAAAAATTAAAGACAGAAAGGGGGATAGGACAAGAGAAGGTTGAAGGTTTGTGTGTGTGTGTGTGTGTCTATCTTACACTTTAATCTTTTAAATTATTCTTCATATATATTTTCGTTTTTGTTTTTGTTATTGTTTTCATTAGGTGTTTATTTTATTCTTCCAGCAGTTCTGTTTCACCAAGTATTGTGATTATTCTACCTGATTTTGATCTTGCTATTTAGGATCTCTGTTATAGGCTGGAATTGTTCACTTCTTCACTGGGCTCAGTTCCTGTTATGGGAGTGTCCTATATATATAGGTATCCTGTGGATAGTGGAAGCTGAAAGGTCTTTTTGGACCAAATTTTGTAGGGAAGATATAATACCCTAGAGTGGCACCCTCATGGGCTCTAAGGGAGGGAGACCTAGCAGTCTTTAACTCTGGGGATTCAAGGAGATCCTTGATCATTTTAGATTAAAGTTCAAGCATATTCACACATGCTTAATGGTGACAATTCTGCAAGAGGTTCACAATTTTCTAAATTGAAAACTTTTACCTGAATGCATTGTCTTCTTGTCCCTACCTCTGTGACCTGATGATCCCCTCATCTCGCTCAAGCACTTCTGGGAAGAAATCCATTTATCATATCTCTGACAATATCCTAGCAGAGCCCAAGACATCACCACACTCAGTTAACTGCATGTCCAAATAGCTGGTTGGCACTGGGGTATGTCAGGCTATGCGTGCAGATAGGGGCAATGTTGTCATAATTTCTCAGGTGTTTCAAAAGATATGTTTTCAAATAAAAACAATGGCCATGTTTATGATGGTCTAAATGGTTTACAACTTCTGCGAGTACAGCGTGGACTGTAGACAGAACCATGCTGCCCATGAGAAAGAGAAGTCTTAAGACTTCTCATTAGAGCATTATTTTAAAAAATAATTGGTCCTTTTACTCTATAACAGAACATGGACCCACAGGCTGTCAGTGATTAAAATTAAACCTTATTGGGGCGCCTGGGTGGCACAGCGGTTAAGCGTCTGCCTTCGGCTCAGGGCGTGATCCCGGCGTTATGGGATCGAGCCCCACATCAGGCTCCTCCACTGGGAGCCTGCTTCTTCCTCTCCCACTCCCCCTGCTTGTGTTCCCTCTCTCGCTGGCTGTCTCTATCTCTGTCAAATAAATAAATAAAATCTTTAAAAAAAAAATTAAACCTTATTTGCCTTTTAACATAGTACTATATATTCTTGTGTAATTGAGTAGGAATTGATGCCAGTTGTGTGATGGACAGTAAGCTTATCCGACATGATGGAGACAGATTTCTAAGACGACGACTCCGGTGTTTTTGCGTACAAAGGGGATGAGTAGACCATATCAGCAACATTTAATTATTCTGTACGTAATTATTCATTTGAGGAACACAACTTTTCAGAGAAAAAGAAAAGAAAACAGACCAATACAATTACTATTTGCCTAAGTACACTGTTTGGTAGGAAACTGTAATTAGTTTTTCACTAAATTTGCATGAAGTGATTTTAAAAAAAAATAACAGGAGGAGTTAAATGCATGCATCTAAGAACAGAAAGTTTGGATGTGAGTTAACATTATAATATAGGCTGATTTTTTAGGCTGAAGTACAACAAGTGATAATTTCCCAGATTTAAATTAAAAGCTAATGAGTTTTAAAAAGAAAGTCACTTAAAATGCAAAGTTTCATGAAATATATTCTAAAAAATCAGTAGGAAATTTCATTATGGATACTTTCTAGTCTTACTCGTGGCCTAAATTGTGTTTGTACATGTGACTTTACGAGAGCTCAGTTTCTATATTTAATATTGTATCTCTAGAACAATAGATAATTGTCTGTACTTTGTTTGCTAGACCAAGCTTATTAATGTGCTCCTACAAGTATTAATGGAGAAGAAAAATCAGCATTATTTGTGAAATGTATGAGATACACCCAAAGCCTATGCCCTCAAGTAGAAAGATTGCCACTATTTAATTTTAAAAAGCCCAGAATCTTTGCCAAAATGTAGATTGAATAATTGAAATGGAAAGATGGATTACTCCACTCATACATCTCAATTTTGTCTTGAATTAGCTTCTTTCTAGGTGAAAATTATTGTATTTCTCATCATGAATAATTTTTAAAGACTTAACATCACAGACCAAAGGCTGTGTTCTCTTTGGATCACATAGATGCTAGTACTCTATCCTACTCACCTGGCAAAACCATAACTTTTTAAGTGCAACTAGCTAACAATACTACACCTGTACCTACACAATTGAACCCAGGTGGAAACTCACGTGGCTGCTGGCTGGCCTCCCACCTTCCCAATTGTCTTAAATCTCTTCTTTTCTCAAATCTCAATTCTTGCTTTCAAAACAAGCATTCAGAAGAGAGTTTCTGTAACTCCCACTACCGCATATCCCTTCCTTAATGCCAATACTCTGCCTTCTGTGGATACTCTGAACAGTGACCCCAGCTAAGGCCAATGTGTTTACTTGTGCATAGGATCCTTTCTCCTCTTGCATATGTGAGTATTGATCTCTTCTCCAGTGATTCTTCTCTTTATCCTATATTATCATTTTTCCCTTTTAAGAAAAATTATACGAACTTGGATATTAAGATTACTTTATGCTTTCCTAAACTTACAGTAGAACATTTCTAATAATCTTACTTAAGAATCACCTAACCCTTGGGGATGTGTTTTTCCTAAGAAGGTTTTAAAAATTATCAAACATATTGCAATTAAAGGAATTTTGCAGTAAAATGTACTTTACTGTACTTATTTTACCACATACCACTCCACCAGTCCCACTTTTGTTGATGCAAATGAACAAAGCTTTTCGTTTTTTCTAAAAAAAAGAGTTTTATTTGAGCCCAAGATAGGACAGGAGCCCTGTATACACAATCTTCACGAAGAAAGTGCTCCTGAGAAGGAATGTTTGATACACGGTTACATATGTTTTTTTACATCAAGAGTTACAAATCGTCATGACATAAAACACTCCAGAAAATTACAGACTTTATCTTATGCTTTTAGATTGTGCAAGGTTGCAGGCTTGTATTAGACTTTAGGGAGATTCTTATTTTTACGTTTGAAATGATTCTTTTAGATTATTTGCTAACAAAGCAGAAGTACAATGTGTGCTTCCGCCAGAAACAGAGCCCATGGTTTGAAGTTTGGTCAAGTCATTCTGACCTTGGTAAAAGTTAAAAATACAGTTCCCCTGAGAGCCCAGGAGCAGAGACCACAACATTAAAAGCTGAAATTTTCTTTATCACCATGTATCCATTATTGATCTTATCTTTAGTGTATTTTAAAGTAAATTATAAAAAAAGTACAATTTTGTTTGATGTACTATTTACTATTGATTATGGCCCTAAACCTGTAAAATTTGATGTTAACTTGTAGAAGATTGATAAGTTGCGAACTATTTTCATCTGGAAACATACAAATGTTGTCTGTCCTACAGGTTAAAACACACACACACACACACACACATAGTTTAATTCCTGTAAGATATTGATCTGATTTATGTATAACTTTGCAATCTTACCCTACATTCTCTTTTTCCAAGCTCTCCTTTTGGTGAATTATCTTTACCATCGTGCTGGTTCTCTCATTAATAAGTTAAATAGAATTGATGATCACTATATATTCGTATGAGACTAATATTTTTTAACTTTTTTATTTATATTTTCATAGTCTCAATCAAATCTTTCCTATTAAGCATAAATATGTTATTATTTCCTCTTAAATTAGCCTTTTCTTGACCCCACTTCCTTTTTTAACTATTACTCCATTTCTTTCCATTTTAGAGCAAAATTCATCCAAAGATTTAATGCTCTCCATACACTCTAGAACTCACATCAATCAGCCTATTTCCCTCAACTCTCCATCGGACTATCTTATCAAGATCACCAGTCCTCTCCACAAGAGTTAATACAATTATCCCACTGCACATATTACTTATCAGTAGCATTTTCCACCATTTGTCCTTGACTTCCAGCACACCATTTTCTTTTGGTTTTCTTCCTCTCCCATTGGATGCTTTTCTTAATTTCCTTGGCTGGTTTCCATGGATTTTAATGGAGTTCGCATGTGCTATCCCTAAAATCTGCATGTAATCAAATACATTTCTTTTTTTTTTTTTTTTACTATTCTCTCTCTCTTTTTTTTTTTTTTTTAACTATCGACTGGCTACTAGCAATTTTAGAAATATGCTGTTGATTTCTTGCTTTCTCCATGTATGAATATTGATCTCTATAAAAACCTTAGTCAAGTAGCAGTAAACTTAAATTAATTATATAAATCCAGAAGATATATTTATTGTACTGCGACTTCTAATATAACTGAATTCTAGTCTACCATATTTAGAAATAAATTCAAACTTTTGTTTTAACAGTATCTTCCTCCATTGTGCTCACAAATAACAAATATTATGGTTTGCTCTGTTGTTTTATAATGAGACTATGACTTCAATGTTTTCTTCAAACCAATCATTTTTTTTGTATTTTTAAACATGTAGTAATTTCAACATAAAATTATCCTTTAATATATATGCTTTAAAAAGATACAGTAAATTTAGTAACATATTTCAACATTCAGTAGGACTTTTACATAGTCTTGGAAATTCCCTGGAAAACTGAAAGGGCAATTTAATTGTGATTTTTAAATATGTGACTTTCTTGCATCACTAATATAAACTATAGTGCCGTTTTGCATTTGAATCCCTTCTTAAAGTCTTTAATCCCTTTATCTGAACTCTAGTTACTGTGTTTTTGATTATAGATGGGGGACTTCAATTTGATAGAATAGTCCTACTCTGGCCATTTTAACCAGACTCCTAATTTCCTCAGGAAATATCTGGTTGGTTTGGGAGCACACAGCTTCTTAGAAATCAGAATTTTCTTAATAACGGGGCACCTGGGTGTCTTAGCCTGTTAAGCGTCTGCCTTAGACTCAGGTCATGATCTCAGGGTCCTGGGATCAAGCCCACTGTCAGGTCCCCGGCTGAGTGGGGAATCCGCTTCTGACTGTGCCCCTCCCACGGCTCATGCTCTCTCTCTCAAATAAATTAAATCTTTTTTAAAAAATAATTTTCTTAATAACTTCAACATTAGTAATGGAAGGTTCTATTTCATCACACTCATGATACCACCTTAGACTTCATGAACATTTGTCCATGTAACTCTAAACTAATGAGGGATTAATAATCCTTATATTTGAATATGTATGTACGGATGAAGAGTATGCTTCCAAAAAATAACAATAAGGTTTAGATGTTTTCTGGTTTTGTTGCCGTTATCTCACACTTTCATGAAATTCTTGAGCAGTTGCCTCTGACCTATTTATGAGCTTAAATAAAAATCTCATTGCAGATAATATAACTTTATTATATTTCTTTTAACCTCAGCCATATTTCATGTCTTCTAAATTACTCACCTTTTAGTTCTGGATAACTTTAGACTGTTTTCATAAAATGAAATACTGAAGGACAAATACTTAGAAAAAAATCAAACATTTAAATATATGCCGTGAAGACTATTCCCTAAGAAAGATGACAGGTATATTTTGAGCAAATGCAACATCATTGGAAAACATATAGTCTCTCAACATGACTCTTAATACATTAATATACTTAGATTTCTAATTTCTGGTGTGTTTGTTCTAAAAATAATCATTTCTCATAGATACTCAAAAGATGTGCTGTGCATCTAGTTTTAAGATTGTGTTCATCAAATATGGTAACACTCTCTTTGAATTTGGAGACTGGATGATGGGCTCATTTTCCATTAAGTTATTCCTGGGCCAGGGAAAAACTTAGTATACTAGTTGAGTAAAGCCAACCACCTAATTCAATCACTGGGGCTAGATCAGGAATGTTCTCATTTTTATCTCTACAAGAAACCCATTGCAAAACCAATATAGATGCTGTAGTTAATAGGTACTCAATAAATGTGAAAGGAAAAAGGAATAAAGATAGGAAGAAAATCAACCTCAATCTTGCCTGCTGAACTGTAGAATTAAGAAGAGTTTCAGAGTAAGGTTTCTGAGAATGTGGATTCCTCAATATCAGTTATTTTCTTTAAAAGTATCTCTGTGGAATTTAAGGAAAATTAGAAATTTATACGTTATAGGTAACTTCGCTAAAATCTGTAAGTTATTTTCCACAAACATATGACATTTTATTTAAAAAATGATTTTGTAATAACAATATGTTACTTAGGCAATGTATTTTCAAAGAAATACTCCTGTTCCTAAATGGTAAAGTATCTTATCCCTCAGGTGCTTGCTTTCTAACACAACTGAGGCATGAAATAATTACTCAAAATATACTACTTATTTTTTCTAAAGCTCACTATGCACTGATTCTGCTCACATGTTTTAACTCATTCAGGTGATTTTTTATCATTGTCAAAGGAATGCCACTGGTATTTTAAAAGCATACCGCCTGGTCAGGTCTAATAGTTCCATTTGATCAATGTTCTAGATGTTCTTTCTTCTGCATCTTCTTCCTTGCACTGCACTGAAATGAACGAACCAGTGCAATGGATAATGGAAAGTGAACACTGTGAAATTTATGGTGTAGCTTCAGTGAAACTTCCTTGGAACCTATTGATCAAGTCAAAATTCTGCATTTTTTGATGTAGGAGACAACATCTTGAAACTCCTTTGTTGCAGATTTTGTTTTAATGAGAGAGTTTCCTTTCCTGGCACCAACTACAAGAAATATTTCATTACAATAGCCCCTGAGAATCTTTTAAATACACTTTATATTGTAAACATATTTTATCTTTCTTTTTCAGTAATTAGATCACTTGCGACCATAACTAAATGGTTTTTGAAAGATTTCAGTCCATACTTTATATTTTTTTTAAATAGAAATGATAATAATAATAACCCATTGACTTAACAGTCACATTCAGACTGTGGAGGGCCATAGAGTCAGGGGAAAAACCTTAATAATTTATTTCTGTATTTTGGGAGTTGATTTTAAGTAGATATTGACTAGTATTGGTTCAGCCTGAAAACTCAAAACTGAACTATTTTTTGAAAGTAAATTTTCCTGCGAGTGCTCGTCATTTGATAATTTAACTGCATGGGCAGAGGGGCAGCGGATGGAGGCACTGGGTGGAAACTGACAGAAATTTTGTAGTACATTAGTTTTTCCTCCTCTTATCCATAGGGATGTGTTCTAAGACCTCCGTGGATATCTGCAACTGCACATAGTACCCCAAACTCTATATTTATGTTTATTTTTCCTGTACATACATACCTATGATAAAATTTAATTCATATAGTAGGCATAGTAAGAGATTAACAGCAGTAACTAATAATGAAATAGAGTAATTATAACAACACACCATAATAAACATTATGTGAGTTAGTATCATTACTCTCTCTCAAAATATCTTGTTCTTCACTCACCCTTCTTCTGGTGATGATGTGAGATGATAAAATGCCTCTGTGATGGGATGAGGTGAGGCAAAGGACGTAGGCATTGTGATGTAGTGTTAAACTACTGTTGGTTTTCTGATCATATGTCAGAAAGAGGATCATCTGCTTCTGGATTGTGGTTGATGATGGGTAACTGAAATCACAGAAATTGAAACTGCAGATTAGGAGGGAATACTGCAAAATAAGAATGCTATAATCAGCATGCGGGTGACTGTTTTCCTACAGTCAGTAGTCAATGGGATGAAGAACGGGAAAAAAATCCCAGGTATCTGATGAATTACCAAAAATCTGGATTCAAATTCAGAAAACTACTCTGGACTCTCCAGGATCATTTTCCCAACAATAAAAGGGATGAAAGCCAGGCAATCACTTAATTTTAAGTTGTCACATATTTTTGTGAGCAATAACATGTTGTGATTCTTTTTGTGATGAGTCATTGCATCTGTGAATATCAATTTGCTGATTTTTTTCAGTGGTAGGAGGTTTTTGGTTTGTTTTGTTTGTGTTTTTTCCCATTCCAAAGAGGGTTTTTTAAAACTAATCGTGGAATATGCAACCTATATTACCAGAGGTTATTTCTTAAATATTCATATTCCTTACTCAAATAGGATCCACTAGCTGGTGCCTATCTAAGAACTATTTATTGCTGATCTGTAATGAGATGATACAGAAATTAAGAATATCCATTTAGAACCTTTTTATAGCATTTTGACATTATTGTGGTATTCATGTGCAATATCATTTTTGTAGCAATTTACTTATATACAAAAGTATCAGTATGCAACTGACAGGAAATTAAAAAAAAAAAAGCTGGTGCTTTTTCACAGAAGTCTGGGAAACACTGCTGAATAGGTTTTGAATGCTGCTAAGCAGTACAGATTCTGATCCTCACGTATAGACTATTTAGGCCACTGCATCTTTTTGCTTGTCTTCTGCTTTGTCCCTCACTCTAATTCCAATAGTAGTGGGACACGGACAAAGCAGAATAAAGTGAAAGGAAAGGGAAGGGAATTGTTCTTTCAATCTTAGTTAATAATTACATTATTATCAATTACATTCCTTACTTAAAAATCCTAACTTTTAATCCTCCTAATTTTAGTTCTCTCAGGATCCCCACAGGAAAAGAGCTTCAGTTTGTTAGATTAAATTTTTTCCACAGTGGTCACTCAATGAATCACTGTCATGTAACATTTGAAATTAAAATCCCTTAAGTACTTAACATAAATTTATTGAAATAGTTGTACATCTGAGAATATTTATTAAAATATAAAATGTGTTAATAAATGCCATGCTTGATGTTTTCTGACTCCACTAGAAGGAGGACTCTGAATTCAATCAGATGCTCTCGTTGACATAGAGGGAGGCCATAGTGAATGCCAGTGCAAAACCTGTACCACCTACTAGGAGGAAAGAAAGAAAGAGTTCATAAGCATGTTAAAGTCAGATTCAATGAAGAAAATAAGGAAGAAAGATCCCTGATAGCAACTCTGGGGAGATGAGAACATTGCACAGATCAAATTTTATACTGATCCCTACCTTCCCTGCTTCCCCAAACCTTAAACAGGTAAAATCACACAAAAAGGCATATGGTGTCATGTTGCAAAGGTAGCCAAGGAAAATGAAACAGAAGAGAAATTGGACTTTGGAGATTTTAGGGAGGTGATTTAAGGTGGTGGATTGTAATATGTTATAGCCACTCATCCCACCTATAATAATTTTAAAACTAATCCAGAGGATAAATGTTTGATACGACAATTTCCAAAAAGGTTGCATATCGCTTTCTGCATGTCTTTGTTGTATTATAACTATAATGGTGCAAATTAACCCACCTCAAATGCACTTTTGGAAAATTATATAGAGAATAAACAACAAAATAAAATGTCCACTGTTAACTTGAAACTGTGCCCAATACTCTCTCTCAAAATATATGTTTAATATTATGCCACTGTTTAGTATCTATGATTTTTTTTGATGACTTCATAAATGAATACCTCCTCCGAACTTAAATTCAATAGAGAAAAATATCCTTAGCTCACAATCCTACAGAGTTACCGGGGACATGTCACCATCATCACCATAGGAAAGAAAACATGATCTCTGGATCAGCCTATCTAGGTAATAACATTGAGGAGTTCTTTGGCCTGGTAGGTTCTTAATAAATATTAAGAAATTTTACAATTCTCTAAGGAATACGTAAAAGATTATATTCAGTTAATTCCACTATTCACTTTTTAATATACTCAATAGGGTAACTTAAAGAAGTTTGCTAAGACCCAATCTCCTTTGTGAGTAACTAGTAATTTATTGGAAGTTTCAGTTATCTACATATAGATTGCAAAAGCAGTATTATAATAATAGTGAATTCAATTAATAGCGATAATATCAATAGCTATTGTATTTTGAATATTTATTATGTCAGGTACTTTTTTGGGAATAAGAGTAGTTCTTTGATCATAGCATCATTAAAAGAATTAAATGAGATTCTGTGTTCAAAGAACTACTTTTATTCCTATTTTATAGATGAGGATGCTATGGCATGGAGAAATTAAATGTCTCATTGAAAATCAAATGATAGCAAAAAGGAAAAACAAGGAGGGTGCTGAGTTTGGACCAAAGCTGAGTCATGTTTTTCTCTATCTAGTGGGGAAAGGAGGATAGATTTTCAAAGAGATTCTATGAAGAAAATAAAAGAACTAAGCCCTGGAAGAAGAAGGAAAGAAAGGTGGGCGGGAAGGAGAGAAAAAGTCACTTTTATTATTTATAGTGTCTTAAAATTGGTCAGAATCAAATATGACATTTAAGGAATAGTTTGCCAGTAAATGATTTTATTTGTTACATCCCACTTTCTTGACACCATAACTTTGTTTGAGTAGTCATTATTCTGTTAACTTTAACAGATTTCTGTTTGAAATATTTTAATCATTTCATCACATGTTCAGTGCTTACCAACTTTTTAGGTATAGTCACCAATGGGGGTTAAGTATTGTGCATTAAAGCTATTTTGTTAAACTTGTTGCATTTTGCTAACATTTGCTAACATTTATTTAATAGGGAACTATACTATTAGCTAACATTTGCTAACTGTACTATTAGCTATGAAACAAACCCGCAGTTATCTTTACACAGGTTGAGTTAATTAAAGCTAGATAAGAGACATCATAGTGAATTAATTATCCAAACTGTGGATGAAATCAACCTACTATGGTAAACATAGTTTACAAATTTTAGATGAGTACAAATATTTTTCTACAACAAATATTTTAGCAGTTGTAGTTTCTTATAACAAATATTCAGACTCATCTAGGAAGAATAAAACAAAACCAAAACACACACACTTTCAGTATTTAAGCAAAATGTTGTCCTGCTAAGCAAGCAAACTTTTACAGAGCTTAATTTCGTAATAAAATAATACATTGTAAGAGCAGACTTCACCTACATCATGCACTAACTGGTATGTGAGTATTTGCTAATCCCTTTTCTCCTTTTAATCTCTCTTACATGCTATAATGTGTATCTCAAGGTTTTCCAACTCAAAGCACTATGACAACAAATTCTTATCCTTTTAAAGTTGTCTATTACTCCTGAGATCAATTTGTTCCTGTTTCAGTTCTTTGTAGCCAGTCTCCTGGTCAGCTTTCCATGTGTCTTTGTTCATATGAAGTGCTACAATCATATTTTTCTGATATTTCCATTTTTTAAAATGTACCCTGTTTTATTGATTATTTATAGATAAGTATTTTTAGCCTATCTAGGGATTAGGCTGTAGCAATCATTCTTCACCCATTTAAGATACCTGCTCTGCCTTTGTAAGAATTTGGGCTTGTAATCCTTTTTTTTTAAAAAAAATAATATTTAATACATTTGCTCAAAAAACAGTGAAGTATGTGAATGATACACCAGAGATGTTACACCTTATTCACATAGAAATAATGAGAAACTTAGAAAGTACTCTGTGAAATAAAGCTATTCTATGATAGGTTTAACTTCTGTGAATCACTTAAGACCTTCCCAAGTGTGTGTCTTGAAAGAAGAATAATATCCAAAACAGGAAGGAGAACAATAAGCCCATTTGTGAATTCCTGGATTTAATATTATTTTGTCAGGTATAATTTGTTAAATTGAGACTTCTCTTTATCATAGGTTTCAGTGTATCGGCCTTTCTGCATGCTGAGCTCTGCAAAATTTATGAAAGGCATACCAATAGTAATGCAAATTAATGTCATTCATTGTTAAGCAGTAGCAAAGATAGGAAATGATAATAAACAGTAATAATAAATATAAAATGAAGAAATGAAACACAAGATTAAACTTGTTAAATTGTTTATTCATTTATTTTTGCATTTTTTTCTATTGTAAATTTTGACCACCTTCATACTTGCATAGTCACAGTCTATAAGCATGTATATGACCCACAATATAGTAGCATCTTACTGCTCTTTAAGATTGACTGTGTTCATACAATGAATTGAGCACCCTATCTGCATTTTAAAAATGCCAACCAAGGATTCTATTCTAAATTTAATGCCTAAATTAAAAGCGGTGACATCAACATCCAATGTTGTAAAATTGCTTAAGACTAAACTTCTTGCTTATGAATTGCATCATGTCCCAAATGACTGAAAAACTTGAAATGATAAAACAATAGTAAGTATAAAAATAAATTGCAATATTGATGATACCTGCAGTAAGAAGAATTCTGGTGTGATTTCTGCATAAAATCAGTAAGGATATAAAGCAATAAGCACAACTATTTTTCTAGTTAGTAATTTCCTTTATTTACATTGTTACCCATCAGGGGAAATATTTTGTTTTGTTCTTTCCTTTATATTTCATGTTTAATTAATTTATTCTATTTAAAATAAAAATTATTACAGTTTTTCCTTATTTCACAAATAAGGAGTTGTGCATATCATTTGAGAGAACAAAGAACACATGGGTTTCAACCCAACTTAGTAGCTGTGTAACCTTGAACAGATTAATTTGCTTCCCTGAGTGTCAATTCTCTACCTCCTGGGATAATGTATATAAAGCATTTGGCTTGGCTTATTTTATATTTACATATGTATAACTGTGTCTCTGTCTGCATATGTAAAACTATACTTAAAAAGCACATGCATACATATATGCTGTTTTTGTAATCGAATTAAGTTCGGGGAATTGCGAAATATTTTTTTCCAACATGCTTTTGATGGTTGCCTATTCTTTCATTGTATGAATTTATCACAATTTTTTTTGAGTCTCCTGTTGTTAAATGGCTAGGCCATTTCTGGTATTTTGTTATTATAAACAAAACTGGGATGAACTTTCTTTTGAATTTATTACTGTGTAAATTTGATTTAAAAGTGACATTTAGTACCA
The DNA here is from genome assembly GCF_002007445.2 of Ailuropoda melanoleuca. Classification (NCBI taxonomy): domain Eukaryota; kingdom Metazoa; phylum Chordata; class Mammalia; order Carnivora; family Ursidae; genus Ailuropoda; species Ailuropoda melanoleuca. The sequence goes on along the minus strand of NC_048220.1, from coordinate 93,064,343 downwards.
CATCATGCTTATAGGTGCTACAAGATATATTGAATTAAATTTATATACAGTATCTATATACACATATAAATATTTATATATATAATATATTGTCTATTATATTTGTATTTTCCCTTTTGCATGAAGTAGATCTTAAAAAGGTAGGAAAGACTTCTCAAAGAGATAAATAAGGTATTTGGGAAATATCATTTGTTATGAAGAAAATATATTATTCTCCTACCTTTTAGTTAATTTATTTTTTTATATACACAACACTTAGTTCAGTGTGATTAGGCTGCTAAAATGTTTAATTATACTATACCAGTTGGAGTTAAAGTAATTTTTTGTTAATGTATAGACCACAACTCATTTATCCTCAAGAAATACAGTCGTCGTTCTTCGTGTGAGAATCTATTTTATAAGCTATCTCCACAACATTAATGTACTGTTACAATTTCTGGAGTAACTGTATTTCAAAGTACTGAAGGAAATACTCTGTTATACAGAGAAAACACTTTTCTGTGGAGAGCGACTGACATGGCAGTATTATATTTTAGCGTTATATCATGCATTAGAAAAATATGGAAATCCCTGCATAGTTTTAAATAGGGCATGTCAAACTTATCAGTTATTTGAGAACAAGAAACTAACCAAGCATGGGGAAAAATATCAGAAATTGAATCTCAAGTTGGAAAAAATTATAAAGTCTCCACATAAATGTTGACAGTTCAAAGAGAAAAATAAAGTGATTAATTATATAATCCAAGGAAACTTTTTAGTACACACATTCATTAGTAAAAATGCAATTTTTTTGGCATTTATTGTTGATAATGATTACAATAGAGAGGTTTTAAAAGGCATGGAGAATGACAAAATAAACATATATTCTAGCATTGTAGATTTTGGGGTTTTGAAATAAATGAGTCCATAGTTGTGGAGCTGTAGTCCGTTAATACTAAGATGTCTGGCTATAAACCTCAGAGTGGTTCTCTTTTTAAATTTGTGTCAACATTGATAGCTGCCTTCAGTAGTAATTATAAAGAGAAAAATACCTCTAACCTGAAAAGATTTTATTTAAAGAAGCTGAAAGTAAATAATGCCCAATAATAGCAAATCCTTATATAACACTTACATATGCTGGGTAGACTTAGCACAGTAACTACCTGAATTAATAAATTTTGTTTAATCTACAAAACACTTCTGTGAGGTGGGTACTATAATGGGATTAACACTCTGTCCGTTTAACAGATAAGGAAACTGAGGAACAGAGAGGGTAGAATACCCGGCCCAAGGAGTGACAGATGGGAGGTGGAAGAGCTGCAATCCGAACCCAAGCAGCATGGTTCCAGATTGTATACTCTTACAAGTGTATCATGCAGCAGTTTCCAACAAGTCACCATACTGAGCCGCATGAAACTATTGATGCTGAATGCTAAATTGTTAAGCTCTCCTGCAATGAGAGGTATTGAGGCCAAATAAGCTTATGAAATGCAACATTCTCAACTCCTGTCTGGAAATGCCCATTTTGAATATTTATTCAAAAAAACAATGACAACAAAAACTCTTGATGTCATACAACCACAAGTACTTGATTTCATCCAGAAATAATCTTTTTGGATGCACTGACTGAAAAAAATCCAAACTAGCTATTTAAAGATTCTATTTATTTATTTATTTATTTGAGAAACAGCGAGAGAGACAGAGAAAGAGAGCGGGGGAGGAAAAAGGAAGAAGGACAAGTTGACAAGCAGACTTCGTGCTAAGCATAGAGCCTGATGTGGGGCTCTATCCCAGGACACTGAGACCATGACCTGAGCTGAAATCAAGAGTTGGATGCTTAACTCACTAAGTCATCCAAGTGCCTCTCAACTAGCTATTTAATCATTTAATCAAGAGACAGAACATGTCATTAAGTCATTGGGTGGGGGTATTTTTTTTTCTCCTTAGGTGATGGCTGATGTGTCCTGGCTCAGTCAATAAGATGCACAACCACCCTTAACCTGAGGATATATATTAACAAGACGCTGTCTAGTTCAGGTTGCATATTCTCTCCCTCACGTGTCTGTGGGAAAGGAAAGTATGGATATGAACAATGGAGATTATTGAAACTACAGAAAGAATAATTATATATTCTCAATCATTGGGAGTGTTTGAAAAAGAAATAGAAAATGACAAAAGTTGTCAAGCTTTAGGGTATCTGACTCTTCAGTCCAGGCACTTATTCTAAATTGTGCTATTAGTGGCATATTTAGTTTCACTTCTGATTTTCTCATCCTTCCCTTAAGTTTTCAAGCTTCTAGTGACATAAATTATGGCTAGATATTTATTCCAAAGTGAAGTAGGAAAAAAAATGAATATGAGATTTTTAATAGTAGAAAAATAGAATATTGTTCCCTAATCTTCTGGGTCAGGTACACTTAATCTGTGGTGCGCGGATATTTTAAAAAATAATGTGGTGCACACGTATAGGTGTGTGATGCATGCTGTTTCCCAGGAAAAATCATCTGTAGTTTTCATGAGAGTTTTCTATTTCTTATTATCTTCAAAATGTTTGCTATTCCATATATTGAAGAGGAAAGGTCTAAATTTGGTGGACCACATTTTTAAATTTTAATTTTTTTTAGTATTTTAAAGAAGATATCATTTAAATTTGGGATGAAGTAGAGCAAAAGCACATTTAAGAGAGAATAAATAGGAAAAAAAGCACATATTTTTGCTCAAAAATGTATTTCTTTTATTTAGGATATGCTTTCTTAGGCAGATATCGTGAACTAGATTATTTTATATGTTATGAAAAAATATAAAACTAATAATGCATTTAGCTTTTTCTGTGTTAAGTATTTTAATTCATATGTAATACATAAAAGGTGTTGCAGGTTTGTTTTATTCATAGTAATTATAGAAATAGTAGTTCATTATAAAGCTGTTTTTAAAATATCTGGTTACTTTATTTTTAGTGTTTTCTATGTATATGAACATATAGGACCACTCTGATGTTATCCTTGATTGGGTGACACAAAATTTTGCTGATCTAGAATTTACTCTAACGTTTTATAAAGTCCACATGCAAAGCCATCTGGACAAGTGGACACAGCAGTTTAATGATGTTATATAAAGTCAGCATTTATATTAAGGTAGCATGATCTCATCCTAAGGATTTCTGTAGATGTTAAGAGAATAAAAAGCTCAAGAGGTTGAGGAAGAGAGGATGTTTTCATTATAAGGGGGTACTTACAGCTCTTGCTTAAGCACATTATTAGACATTTTAAAAGTTCATTTGTCTGTCCAGAGCATATGAACATAGAACCTAAGTCATTTTAAATAACCAGACTTTTGAAAGTACCATTGTTCTAAGAAGATTCTTAGATACAATCCTGCCAGGTTAAGGCCTCCTTCCTTGGGACTGCTTTGTTTTTTTTTTTTTTTTTAAAGATTTTATTTATTTATTTGACAGAGAGAGAGAGACAGCCAGCGAGAGAGGGAACACAGGCAGGGGAGTGTGAGAGGAAGGAGCAGGCTCCCAGCAGAGGAGCCCGATGTGGGGCTCAATCCCAGAACATGGGATCACGCCCTGAGCCGAAGGCAGACGCTTAATGACTGAGCCACCCAGGCGCCCCTGCTTTGGTTTTTTAATAAGTAATATAAGTTCCTGAAATTCTGGTTAAATATTGTATTTATGAAGGTTAATTTTTATCAACACTAATAGGTCATACAGTTTTGAAATGATCAGTTGACTTTTCAGAACTCTTAATCTTTAATTAAATCTTATTTTTCATATGCTTCTTTCCTTTTTTTCCTCTAACATAAAAATGATTGAAATACTAATAAGGCTTAACAGCATTCCTGAAAGGTTAGTGTAATCATCAGGTGAGGAGTAACCTTAATGCAGGGAAGTCACTGTTGTTGTCTCAATATCTTTTGATTCTCTTAATATTTTTCTTTTCAAGTAAATATTAAATATCCACATTTAATTAGAATAGGGAATCTTGTAAAGAACAATAGAAAATCAAACATGAATAGCAAACTGATGTGATAAGCAAAATACTCTTGAATTCCAGAAAACTGAGTAACATAGGAAAACAGGAGACAAATAATATTCAGGAAGAGAGGTGCTGAACACTGTCAAATATCTTAGAATGATTTAGTCAATGTTATGACCAGTAGTGACACTTACAGAACAGATTTCAGCTTTAAAATGTATCTTATATTTGATGTTATTCTGACACTTTTTCTAAGGAGTCTTGGTGCCGAGAGACTGGAAATCAGTTACGTGAGTGATAGTTATGTTCCAAAATAGAATAATTTTTTATCTTAATTTTTTTAATTTGAGTATAGTTGGCACACAATGTTTCGTTAGTTTTGGGTATACAACATAGCAATTCAGCCTCTCTATATGTTATGCTATATTCACCACAAGCATAGCTAAAATCTGCCACCATACAATACGACTACAATATAATTGACTATATTCCCTATGCTGTACCTGTCAAAATAAAATTTTAGGATGTAAAAAAGTAAAACAATACAAAACAAAAAAAGTAAAAATAAAAAAAAAAAACTTCTGAATAGCTATCAGGTCAATTATCTTGTTTAAATTAATAGTCCCCAAACTGGATTTTTAGACGTCATTTCTTTCATCATACTCTTTGAATTTATATTGAGAAATTAAAAGTCACTATTTAAAAAAAAATAGTGGGAAATAGTTTAAGACTTTCAGTAATGCATAATTTTTGAAGGTTTAATACTGCATTATTTGATGGCAAATTTAATATATTGTAATGGTTGGCCAATGCTGAAATATTGTAGAAAATTACTTAACTGCTGTTCCATGCACCATTCCTTTATGGAAATTGAAGAATATTTATGAGGTACATCCAATAAATAGATGTTTCCTTAAAACAAAGGCTATAAGCATTTGTAGTTACCTTCTATCACTTTATCAAAGAAATCAGGTTGCTACCAAAATGGAAACAAAACCTTTTAATTTATGTTTGAAAGACTTTTCTTTGTGTAATGTGGTCCAGGAATTGGAATTAAGGTCTTACTACTGAACAGTGTGAGACATATATTTATGCAATCCTATTTAGATGGCTTCTGGTGGGGAGGTGTGGAGGAGGGTCTGGCAGGCAGTGACAGAGAAAATGAGTCCAAAGAGGAAAATCTGTGTGTAGTTTCCTGGGAAGAAAAACAGGGAATATTTATTAAGAGGCTTATTTTGTTAGCCCAACATGGTTCCATCAATCAGAAAGAGGGCTTTAAGTAAATATTGCAGCTATTTTTTTCTCAGCGACTCTAAAAACAGATGCTTAAGCTGAGATATTTGGAAGCCCAGAAGTTAATAATAGAGTTAGAGGAATGGACAAGCTCCCCATACCTCCCCTCCCCCCCTTCTGTGGAATATACCATGATTCCTTCCCTGGAAAAATGAGAGGAAAACAATACCCTTTGTCAGTTTAAGGAAAGCATGGATATGCAGTAGAAACCATGGAATTGAACAGAACAAAATCATATTTCTAAATAACACGAGCAACTATAGTCATTGATTATAAAAATTGATTCACTTTTTCAATATGAACATGTGCCTGTGGTAGTGCATATGTTGAAATTTTTATATTCAAAGGAGTGAAGGCTGAATTTCCTACTGTTCTTATGTAGAAGAAATTGGTTTTTGCTTGAATAAAGATCAAACCCACTTTTGGCACAACAGCACAAGTTCTGTAGAGGGTAAAGAGAATCAGTAAAACACCTTCCTTTAAAATGTGATAAGGTTTTCAATAAATCAGTTACTTTATTAGACTTACTGTGTCATTCACAATGAAATACCAGACTGTATGTCCCCACCAATATTTCATAGTTTTATTTTGAAAAAGTATCATCTCTAGTGTTCTGCCAGTATTGTATGATTTACTGCTCTATACTCAATTCTGAAATATCCATCTGCATCTCAGCTATTCTATTCTTGGCACCAGGAAAGATTTTGTTTCAGGTTTTATTTATTCAGAGCCTGTTAATGTTGTAATTTTTATATCATTGTCATGTCATTTTACAACTAATGTCATATATCTGATAAAAGAGCATAGGGAAAGGAGCTCTGTACTTATTAATTAGAGAGGTCTGATAAATGGATTATCTTATTTAGTAAGCAAGTCCTTGACAAGCAGGTGAATACGGATAGGCATATTAATGCTGGTTTCCTAATTTACTGCTGTGTTAATCTGAGTTTTATTTACTTATTTTTGGGGGTAAATTTCTGAACATCTCCCTGAAACTTGCCTTAATAAATATAACTAAAAGTTATGGAGTGCTATCTTATCACAAATTATTTAATTTGACTACTTTAATTGACCCTATTAGGGGTGACCTCTTATTGCAATCCCCATTTTACAGATGGGGAAACTGAGGCAAGGCAAGGTTGTAGGAACATAAGAGTTCATGGCTAATAAAGGTGGGTCTCAATGAGCCCTGGTAATTTTTCTTTGAAGATGCTTGCTTGCTTGCTTTTTTTTTTTTTTTAAAGATTTTATTTACTTATTTGTCAGAAAGAGAGAGAGAGCACAAGCAGGGGGAGCGGCAGGCAGAGGGAGAAACAGGTTCGCTGCTGAGCAAGGACACCAATGCTGGACTTGATCCCAGGACCCTGGGATCATGACTTGAACTGAAGGCAGATGCTTAACCAACTGAGCCACCCAGGTGTCCCTGAAGATGCTTTCTTGCATTACTTACAGCCTTTGATAATATTTACCTCCTATAATTCTCATTCTGACCTTTTGAAAAAATATAAATATTTCTATAAAATATAAACTTGTGTGATATATATAGTTAGGCTTTCATGTGGATTTTGCTCTCCTATTATTGGTTGCTCATTGATGAACTATATAGTTTTTTGCTTCCATTCTGTAGCATAATGCTAGCTTGCTTATTGTGTATTTGATAGAGGTTCCAACTAATGGTGTATTTTAAAATAGAATATTATCCATATTTACCTTGTTTTTGTATGGAAAAAAGTGATTTCCCTTCAGTGCTATCATTCAACTAATTTCTACTTGAAGATGAGTCCGTCCTCTCCCTGCAATTCTCTGTATTTTCTGTTAGCCCATTCACTGACTAGATGCTCACACAGGAAGTGCATAAGAATAATTAGTTTCTTACCCCTATATTACAGCTCTTCTATTTTGATATTTAGCTGCTGGAACCTCCCTTAAAACACACACACACACACACACACACACACACACACACACACACACCATTGGGTTTTAAGCATTCATTTTAGGAAAATACATGTGAAATAGCAGAGAAGTATAATAATCCTTGGGTAAATCTATATTGTATTTGTGTGTGAAACCTATTCAAGAGGAATTTCAAGAAGAAGGACATGTTTATTTTGAAAGCAGAATGAGATAAAATTGGACTCCTTTCTAGACGAAGCTCAACTGTGTTTGTGTCTGTTGAGTGATTCTCATTCATCCAGTCACATCCTAATCTCTGCCAAATCTTACCATGTCAAGGATGTCAAGATTTATAGGATGTTAGTGTCAGCCCCTGTCCAACCATGACCAGCTTGGACTCCATGATACCTTATTCCTAAAGGCTCAGCCACATTCCCCAGTCTTTCAGAGAAGTTGCCACAGCCCATAAAAACGGGTCAGAGCGAAGTTCTTTAGGCTTTTGTAGGCCTGGCCCTTTATGTTCCTCCAACTTGTTACTTCTGTTTATTTGTGTGACTACTCTTCTACTTGTTTTTTTTTTTTTTAAAGATTTTATTTATTTATTCGACAGAGATAGAGACAGCCAGCGAGAGAAGGGAACNGAACACAAGCAGGGGGAGTGGGAGAGGAAGAAGCAGGCTCATAGCGGAAGAGCCTGATGTGGGGCTCGATCCCACAACACCGGGATCACGCCCTGAGCCGAAGGCAGATGCTTAACTGCTGTGCCACCCAGGTGCCCCTCTACTTGTTTTTCTAACTCCCAAGGGATATCAGTCCCTCTCAAAGCTTTTAACTTCTTCGGTAGGTCCCTAACACTGGCCAATATGCTTAGGTACTTCGCCCTATTTTCCCATTACTTGTTGTGACTCTGCTTGTCCTAAAAGGTTGGTTTACTGAGGCTGAAGGCTATATTGCTTTGACTTTGAGTATTATCACTTATGGAAATCCTTGCTGTCCTCTCTACCAGATTACAACCTCCTGGACAAGGTCACTGTCCTCAAGTGAATCTGAATAGGCTAACTTCCTATCGGTAAACTTTCCCTGTTAGAGCANCCCCTCTACTTGTTTTTCTAACTCCCAAGGGATATCAGTCCCTCTCAAAGCTTTTAACTTCTTCGGTAGGTCCCTAACACTGGCCAATATGCTTAGGTACTTCGCCCTATTTTCCCATTACTTGTTGTGACTCTGCTTGTCCTAAAAGGTTGGTTTACTGAGGCTGAAGGCTATATTGCTTTGACTTTGAGTATTATCACTTATGGAAATCCTTGCTGTCCTCTCTACCAGATTACAACCTCCTGGACAAGGTCACTGTCCTCAAGTGAATCTGAATAGGCTAACTTCCTATCGGTAAACTTTCCCTGTTAGAGCATTACTAATGGAGCTCAGCACTCAGGATAATTTGGTTATCTGCTAGTATCTATCTTGACTTCCTCCCCTTCCCTGTCAGCGCAGTCCACCAAGTTCCCAGCATGTCTATGAACTGAGCCCATCTGAGGAGCAATAATAAATATGGAGTTTTTCTCCTCAAGCAACTCTGACTGTGTCTCCAGTGGAGTCCTCACAAACACATACTAGGTACTGAATACTGCTTTCACTTCTGTTTGTGTAATGTACAGGCTAAAACAGGCTGGGAAAGGACAGTAATGATCACTAGTTTTCTGCTGCTAAGGAAGGTGGAAGCTAACTTAGTAAGGTCCTCCTGGCTAAGCATTAGCATTTTGACACACCACACCATCTATTTCTTATGGAGGCAAGTGGTAGAGCTAGAATTTCAACCCTGAGGTGCATGATTACAAGGTCCTGCCCTTTGTACCTCCTCTTGCCATCTCACTTTCCAATGTGATATTCAAATTAGCTGTATTAACTTGGATCAGTCTTTTAACTTCTCTGGACTTGACAGATTGTTTTGTTAAATCAAGGAGGTGGACAAGATGCTATCTACTTTCAGTCTCTGATACAAGATGTCATATTAAATGTCAAATCACAATTCCAATAAACAATACCCATACAGCACTTTTGAAAGGCTGGAAATGAAAAGAGAAGAGATTGCGTTTGCCCCAGAGCCTGCCTCTACTGGGGACTAGCTCAGGTTTGAATCTGTATCATTGTGATTTGGCATTTTGTACATTGTTTTCCTGCCTCTTACATCGCATAACTTTGTTTATATCTTAAATATTTTCACATTTCCATCCAGATTTTATGAGAAATAGATTTCTTCACTATCCAAGTTTTACTGAAGAAAGCCTTTTAGAAAGTCTTGTAGAGGATAAGAAGCCATACTTTCATTGCCATAAGCATTTCTTTCATTTTTTGCTTTGCTTATTACAAATACACATATTGGGAATCTCTCTACCCAACAAAGCCAAAAAAAAAAAAAAAACCCTTTAAAAAATTTATTTACAGGGATTCTCTTTTATTTAAGTTGTACAGGCATGGACATATGGTAGATAGAAATATTCTGAGGTAAATACTTAGAATTCTGAATTATTTTGTGTAATAACAAAGTATCCCAACAGTTTCTTACAGATTCAGTTGACTAATTACTACAGATTTGGTTGCAACCCAAGTCACTTTAGTACCTTACAAAAAGTGAGATGCTTCAGGCAAGATTATCAGCATGAGAATAAATGAGTTAGCAAGCATTAATAAACCTGGAGAACAACAGTGTTAAATGTTTTATGCATCATTTGAGTATGTGCCACTGCAGAAAATTGAATGAACAGCTTTTTGGTTATGAATACTGGAAGTAAATTTTTTAGCATTGTTTTGCATTTCTTTTAGAGACAGACTTATCAAAATGAACATTTTCTGATAGAGAATGCCTTGTAGGCATTCTCTCTTTTAGAGTTTAGCAGTGTGTGTAAAAACTCCAGTCAGTCACCCTTTGTATTTACCTTCCTTCTCTCATGATGAACCGTTCACCTGCTGAGCATTTACTAAATGTGGACTCTGTATCAGAGAAAGGTTACATTGTGCTCACACTTAGAGCTACAACAATAAGGGAGGATTATGTCATATACTCAAAAAGTCACCAAGAGCACCGTTGGTTCAGAAACAGTTTTTAGCATTCAAATTTTATTGGATTAGTGAACTATGAATGATAGCATAATATCAATAATTTTCTTAACATGCAAAAATTGCTGAATAGCTATCATGTGCATAATACTCTGCATTTCAGATATAAATGGCAAATTGCACAATTCCTACCCTTAGAAATGGCATTCTAGGTCGTTTACATATGGATTTTTCTGCTCCCACATAGTTCCAGTCATATAACAGGAGAAGGAGGAAAAGGAAGAACAGAAGTGGAAGGAGGAACTGGGAGAGGGATAGTAACAATGTGTGTGTGTGTGTGTGTGAGAGAGAGAGAGAGAGAGAGTCTAATGTGTACCAAGGATTGTTTAAATTTCAAATGAAGTATAACATGAACTCTTAAAAATTCTCATCTAGCTGGAATGAAACTATTCACTGTGTTTTTCCTATGTGTTAGGGACTCTATATAAAAACAATAACATGTATTGAGAAGTAACTAAGCGCTTTACATGGGTTATCTTTACATGGATTATTTTATCTGATCCTTTATATTATTTGACAATCCTGTTTTACATGTGTCATTTTATCTAATCATCTTCAAAGCCCTATGAGTTGTTTGTCCCCATTTTAAAGATGAGGAAACCCAGGCACAGAGAAATTGATAAAGTGCCCAAATTGTGCACATAGCTGACAAGATAGGGAGCCAGGATTTAATTTCAAGCAGAGAAAGAGATTTTCCATAAAACTAATGAAATTTAAGATTCAGGAACACTCACTTTTACAGGCTCCTTCCAAGGATTTATATTTAAATTGTACTTATAATTTTGCTTTTTTTTTTTATCATAAAAGGGATCCTAAAAAGTTTATAAGCTTCAGACCTCAGGCATTTGGACCTTATACACAACTTCACTTTCCAGTTGATATAAGTATAACCATACCAGCTTCTTGAGCTGTGTTCGCCTTCCCTCCTTAAACCATGGGGAAGTGTACTCCCTGGGAACAAAGGCAAGTCTGTCCATCTCTCCTCTGGAGCCTATTTTCTCTCCATTTCACAGACACTGTGATCTGTTCAGTTACATTCATTTTAATTCTCTCTCCTTCATCTCTGTTATCATTCTCTTTCTCTCTACTGTGTTTGTCCCATCAACATTCAAACGTGCTCTAGTTTCACCATTAAAAAGAGAGATTTAGGGGGAAAAAAAACCCCTCAAGTTCCCCATTTCCATTCTAGCTATTTCCATACCACTCTACTCCCTTTTCCAACTAGCAAAAGGCCTGTTGACACAGCCTATCATCACTACACTCATTCTTTCATTTATTTAACAAATGTTGATTGATACCTACTAGGTGTCAGGCATTGTGCCAAAATACAGGATTAAAACAAAGAACACAGATTTCACAGGTACACTTACTTACAATAGGAGTTTGTATCTCACATGTCCCATTGTCTGACATGCACTTAAGAGATAATAATAAGGATCTTTGTTTTCTGGTGTCTGATCTCTTATCAAATATGTCCATGTTTAAAAGTCTTGGTGTGCCCATAACCCAAATAACCCACCAATGCTTTTTTTAAAAATATTGGAAAACGTTAGTGGAACTTTTAGTTTCCAAATTTGGCATTTGTATCTGAAGTTATCTAGCTCTACTGTCATGTAAGGATGATTTTAATTTAAGATGTTAGCTTCACCTAATTATTTAGATATTTGGGTGACTAAAGTGAATAACAGCTGTCGTTACCAGGTGCCCAAACAAGAGGGGCATTGTCCCACAAAATGGTATTTTTCTGAGCATTTCTATTAATAGGGGTATGTTTTATGGATCCCCATTTTATAGATAATTTAAGTGAGCAATGAAGATAAATGAATAACTTTTGAAATCTCACTTAATCAAGTATATACAAAAATAAGATTTGAATATAGTTCTCTTTGATTGCAAAGCCTAAGATCTTTCAAATATATTTTATAAATGTAGCAAAATCAAGAGACATAGGATAGGTGAGATTGAATGGGGACAAAAGGATCACAAAGGGGAGTATAATATGGAGCATGACTTCAAAAGGAGGAGACAAGGAAAAAAGATGTAGGAAACTTTAGATAGAAAATATATAGTCATTTCTGCCTGAGTAGGACAGAAAACCCAAAAAGGAGTGTCAGTAGATTAACTTTGTGTCTGTTCAAATCTTTCTTAGTCTGCCCCTTTCCCTAGCTATGGAAGACAGATATTTTAAAAATTCCATCAAAGAGACCTCAGTTGATTAGGTGGCTTCTTGAACTATTGATAAAATGTTTGTGTTTCTCTCATTTTTTTATGATTCATAGTGTTTTGTTTTGTTTGTGGAACACTAATAAGCTCTTGGTTTTTTGTTTTTTGTGGGTTTTTTTGCTATCAAACTATTTGATTCTTTTGTTATAGGAGGAACATTTTAAAGGGAGGATTTGTTCCTAGTTTCCTTTAGCTGAATTTAAGTTTATTTGAAATTTTGTGTGATTAAGTGTTCTGCAGAGAGTTTTGTTGTGGGTTTTTTTCTCCCTTTAATTTTTACTTGAACAGCTTGATGAGAGTTTAATAAACTTTGTTTTAAAGTGATTGCTGACCTTGAATTAAGTGGGAGCCAATATATCCCCATGCAAGTGTGGGCTTCAATTTATGGCAAATATGTTTGTCTTTACAGTTATGCATAATTTCCAAATTCTAGAAATTACTTCTGTTTTATAGCTGTACCTTCTAAACCCATCGTAAGGAGGGCTCTGTCAGCATTTCTATTACATTCTTTACTTTACAGAGGTTTATAACGTGGTCATAAAACTCACTCCAGGATTACTTTTGGCAGATAAACTCTCATCTAGGGAAGAAAGGTGTTATTTTTTACTCACTGTTTAAAAAGAATATACTGGCTTGTCTCTTCTCATGTAATTGGAGTTCATAGACTCCTTTTTGGTGCAAAACCTCTTTTTTTTCTAGGAAAAAAAAAAGGTGTCTTAATTAGTTATATATTATATTTGTGCATTAGAACCTCTCCTTTTTCCTGAAAAGGAAGAGTTACATAGGGAAAAAAAAAAATACTTGGTTGGATGGTAGAGCTCAACAGACATGAGCTCAAATCCCAATTCTATGACTTAATGGGAGAGTGTGAGTGAGCTACTTACTGAATATAATAAGCACTTAATAAGGGGTAGCTATAGAGGTATATATACTATTCATTTTTTAAGTCTTTTTATCACTTAGGAACTTAATGAGCTCCTTAATCAGATGCATATATCTAAATAATGAATTAAATTTGTTCCTTCATTTACTCATTCAAGATTTATTGAGGATCAGACTGGATGCTAGCAATACAAAGGCAATATAACACAGCCCCTGTCCTCAAGGGATATGTAGCTCAGTAGGCAAGAGTCAGACTTCTAAGGAGACAAAGTACAGAATATTTAATGCTTCCCTAGAGGCTTGGACAGCTCAGAGCAAAGTCACTTTACTCAGAGTAGGGCATCATTGAAGGTTTTTTTAGGGAGTAAGTAGAAGGGTAGGTATTTTCTGTACCGAATACTAACGGATAGTTAGGAGAGAGATAAACATCCTTGTGTCATGGGAGCAGCATGTGCAAAACATAAAGAGGTAACGCATGGCATTAACTAGGAAATAGAATGTGATTGCAGTTAAAATTATAGAGGGGTATGATGGTAGCAAAACTTCCTTAGATCAGCATTTTTTGATATTTCTTCTTACATTGGTCAGATTTCCCAGAGAAAGCTCTTTCGAACTTTTACTAGAGAGTAGAGATCTAGTTGCTGGTATTATGGGAGCTAGCATTCTGGAAAAAGTGTTGCTGTTTTTGTGGGATAAGCATTCCAAATACATACATTCACCAATTTGAGGTGTAAGTCAGGTTAGCTTCTGGAATTTTCCCTGCCAGCTTGCAATTCTTCTGTTTAGGGTCAGGTAAAAAAAAATTTTTTTCTCCTCATTTATCAGATTTCTAGCTTCCACAGTATGGCTGGTTTCTTTTCTCCTGCTCTTTCCATTCTATGGGTTTATGTCTAAATAGCAAACAAATGAACCTATGCAGTGGCGTTTGGGAGGAAGAAATTTTACATGCATGGAATCAATCTACATTTTTAACTTGAAACTACTTCTCTCTTGAATACACATTGTTCCAACTTTTCCCTCCAGAGGCATGATAAACTGTATTTGTTGGGGTCACTAATGAACCTACATTTAAAACCCAGTGTTTTTATTTTTTTGTTTGTTTGTTTCTTTCCTCTCAGTCTTCATACTTGGCCAGTCAGCAGCCGTGACAGGTGAAGTCTCCTCCTTAATACACTTTCTAAAATTGGCATTTTCCATTTAGGAAAACATATTCTTCTGGTTTTCCTTCTAATTCTGTGACTGCTCAGTCTTACGGTTTTTCAGATTTATCTTTTCATCCTCTCAACAGTGGAATCTCCCAGCATTTACTCCTCAGATCTCTTTAGCTTTTTTCTTTTTTTTTTTTTTTTAAATCTCCTTCATGTTCTTATCTAGTGTTCATGACTGTAAATACAGTTTATATGCTGATGACTCATAAACTTTTATTTACACTCTGGATATCTCTCCTGAACACCAAACTCAAATATTCAATGTCAACTCCTGGATATATAAAGTTATCTCAAACATAACATCAACCAAATTGAGTTCTTGATCTTCTTTCCCAAATCGATTTGTCTTTCCTGAAATCTTCCCCGTTGTTGTATATAGTAAATGCATTCTGCCAATCACCCAGGCCAAAGTTTGAGTTGTCCTTGACTTCTCTTCCTCATACACTTCATGTAATATTAGGAATCTGATTATTTCTCATTATTCCCATTGCTATCACTCTCATTTAAACTACCATTTTGTTTCACTTGATTATTATAATAGTTCCTAAGTGGTCTAGCATCTACTTCTTTTGCTTTCCTTCCAACACATCAGCTTAACTGGTATGTTAAAGCACTCCAGTGTGTTCCCATTTCACTCAATGTGAAAATAAAAATCTTTGTGATGGTCAACAAAGCCTTGCATGACCTGTTTCCTTTACTTCCCATCCCACATTACCTTTCTGGCCTTCTTTTTTATTTATTTCTGTTTTGCATCACTCCAGCCATTGTTTCTTGTATTTCCTTGAACATGCTCTCTTGCCTCCATCTGTGCACCTCTGCACTTGCTGTTCTATCTGCCTGGAACATCCTCCTTTCCCACCCCTACTCTTTACCAATAGCCACACTTCCTTCAAATCTCTGGTTGAATGTCACCTTCTCAAGAAAGCACACCCTATCTAAAATTGCAACTCTCTTTTTAAAATAGCAATTCTCCTTACCCACTCATCATTCTATATATAAGTTGCTTTCACCTTTCATCAAGAACTAACATATTACATATTTGTTTGTTTAATAACCACTAGATTATAAAATCTGTGTGAATAAGAATTTTTATCTCTCTTGCTCACTGATACACCTCCAGTGCTTACAACATAGCCTGACACAAAATATGATCTTGATAAATAAATGCTAGGTACATAATTGAATGAGGTATATTAGTTTCATTATCATTTTGCAAATGAGAAGATTAAAACTCAGGATTAAGTAACTTACCCAAGGCTCAAAATTCCTTAATGTGTGAAGCACAGTTTAATTCAGATCTCTCTGGCTTCAGTGCTTATGCATTATCTAAAGAGTAAACTGCAACTGATAAGTAAGTAAGATAAAGATTAGAAATTGTCTGATAGACTTAAAAACAAAGAAATTTTCTAGTGGCCTTGTCAGTAGCAATCCTAGGAAAGTAATGAGATAGAAGCCATAATGTAATAGGTTTAGGAATGAATGGAGACAAGTTTAACTGCTTCCTCAAGACCATAAAAAAGGAAAGGGGTGTATAGGGAGTTTTCTTTCTTTCTTTCTTTCTTTCTTTCTTTCTTTCTTTCTTTCTTTCTTTCTAGATGGGGGAATCATAAGTGTGTTGAAGTACCAAAGATAATGAAAGCCATTTGAGAGTGGGTAAGGTAAAAGAGGGAAGGGAGAAAAATGATGAAGAAAACCACTTAGTGGATGGGAGAGAATGTGACAGGAAACATAGAAAGAAAGGCTTATTTTTTAAAAAATAATTTTCATAGTAATGTTATTGCATCCATTCATTTATTCTTCCAATAAATATCAACATATGAGGCCTTATGCACTGTTACAGGTCCTGAGCACAGGGTGTTGAATAATAATAACATTATTGAGACTTTTGCATTATTTCATCCTATCCTCACAATAACCCAATAACCTTATGAGATATATGCTGTTTTTATCCTTTTTTTTTAATGTAGGAGGCGGTGAATTTTAAAAACAGAATGGACTTGCCCAAAGTAATTCATGTAGGAATCATTGTCTGAATTCAATCACAGCACTCTTGACTTTAGAACCCACACCTTTAGTCATTTTTCCCCCACTATTTAAGAAAACAAAATTTATATTCTGGTGAGGGAGAGAGAAACAAACAAATCATTAAACACCCTACAAAGATCATTTTACATTTTACAATGAGATTTAACATACTTTTATAAGACAGTAACTTATAAAAGGGGTAACTACTTGGGTGATCAGAAAACGTTTCTGTGAGGAGGTAATATTTAGGCTAAGATTGGAGTGTAATAAGAAGCTAGCCACTAAAAGACTTGGGAGAAGAACATTTCAAGCCCATAGGAGAGCTAGTTTCAGGATATTTGTGGATTTAAACTTTTTATAATTAAGAATGTAAAGAATGTTAGTGTGTACCTGGAGAATAGGGAGTGAGGATGAAAAGCGTTGGCATCTCATATCAGCTTAAACCGGTATGTAGGACTCAGATCAAATGGGAGTTTGTGATCCCGTGGAGTTTAGATTTTATATTAGGTAGATTGATGTGCCACTGGAAAGATTTAAGTATGTATTTTGTGTGATGTAATTTATATTATTGAATGATTATTCTTATTTTAGAGAGCCCTACTGATCAGTTATCTTAATGGGTGACGTATATTAGGACTTGAAGTTAGTTTTTGTTTTAAGCATGTTTTCCAACCTACCAGTTTATTTACTGCAAAAATAGAGCATATAAAGCCATAACTATCCTGTTCACTTAATGACTATAAAGATGCTTACTTCTTCCTAGTTATTGGAAATGGCAAAATGACTAAAAATGCTGGAAGAGAATACTGGTTGGGAGAGTAAATTCATCCTTAATTTTGTCAGTATTCACTAACTTATTGAGCTTGGTACTAAGTGCTGGAGGAAGCAGAGCCCTAAGAAAAACATGGTATGTGCCCACATGGGATGAAAATGGCCCTCTGAATGGTCAGTAAAATAGTAACCAAGTGTTGATATTGTAACCACTCACTGTATTTACCAATTGAATTAGAGATGTGAGTTGAACAAACTAATAAAAAGGAATTTAATTGGTTAAACTGAAGGATTTTGACTGACCATCTCATACAGACCAAGTAAAGAAAATAAAACTCCACAAAGAATGAAAAAATCATCGATGTGGTCTAGAGATGTAGCCAGTTAACATGGTAGTCTAAGCACAGAAAAACAAACAAACAACATGAAACAAAGTGATATAGAGCAAATAACATAATAAGATTTAGGAGATAGGATGAAGAATGACAAAACCAAGTACTTAAAAGAGTGCCATTTAGAAGTATACTTTAAAAAAATAAAATGCAACAATGATTACATTAGAGAGACAATTCGTTTAAAGCCTTTGTTTTGTGGAAGTTTTGCTATTTGCAGGTTCTTCTCCCTAGGAAGCTAGGCAATGCACACCTTCAGAGAAAAGAACACTGCCATGGGAAGTAGTGTTGCCTGTTGGTCAGGAGCGTGGGCTTTGGTCACATTAGACGGCAAGCAACAACAACAATAACAACCTGGATTCAAACCTTGCCTCTACAGTTTATGAGTTGTGTGAACTTGAACAAGATAATAGGCAGCACGGTGACCCCCTTTCCAAAAGAAAAATAAAGATTTTAAAGCTAGAAAGCAACTTGAGGTCATTTAATTCAATCTGCCTATTTTACTGATAAGGAAATGTTGCCTCAAGGTTGGTAAAGTATTTGACTAAGGTCACATAAATTGCTAATGTTCAGAGCTCCACAATCACAGCCATTCTGAGGACACCTTCCCTTTTAGAACAGAGATGGCAGCCCTACTGGTGTCTGGAGTGCTTAGAAAACTTTGAAATATCCCAGTGAAAATTAAGGCACATCCACAGAAAAATCCCAGCTGTTGCATCTGATTAGTTTTCCTTTCAGTGTCTTGGGCTTGCCAGTTCTTGAGTGCTGCTTTCTTCAACTCCCTGCCTGAAATATAACTTATTTGTGACTTTTTGCAATAGGCCTGAAAACTTGCTGAAGCGTGCTCTATTTTATTTCTGCCTGCATTTCCTATTGTTCCCTTCCATTCCTTACAGGTGCTGGTAGAGGTGGGAAAAACTGTCTCTCTATCTCCAATTAGGCTACTGCCAAGTATGTATAGAATCCTAATGGGATAAATAAGTGATCCACAACAGAAGGTCCATCTCTGTCTGATTCATTTGAATAGCCTTCATATCTATTTGCTTCAAGAGAGAACTTGAGTTTAAATGGGAATGGGTGCAAGTGATTAAGCTAGAGTCAAAGTTTGGGGTTCTCTGATCCTCAAACATCAATACTGGCTTCATACTCCAGTGATGTTTCTTGGAACATGGATATGCAGAAAGGTATGCTATAAATAGCAAAACATCATTTTTCCTGCTCTGTGGCAAAACCACAAATGTATTGGCCTTGTTTTTGTCATATCAGGCTTTAGTGCCAAAACATGAAGTCTATTAAAGACACTTGCCATATCCATAGAGTGATTTGAACCCTTTTTAAATTTGCTCATCACTGACTTAATGCATAGTAACTAGCCGATTAAAATGATTTTAGAATTGGCATATAAAATATGTGGCCATTACAGCCGTCTTTTCAGGAGTGGGAAAAACTCCTGCTGAAGCTACAGCTGGAAAATAATTTGCTGAAAAATCGGCTGAAGCAGGAGGTTCCAGCTCATTGAAACTCAATTTATTATATGCTTAAATGACTCCTGGAACAGAAGAATATGTAGGCAGTACAACTAGACAAGGCAAATTCTGTGCTGATAACAAACGTGTAAAACTTCAATACCTATTGGAGAAGTGATAGCAGCCAAATTCTATACTTGCCAACTAGTAGAAAATGTGAACATGCTGTTAGATAATTAACATTTTCCTTATTATACAGTACTGGATAGTGAATATGTAACCCAACTCTTTTTCCCTCTGGATAAGTTGCAACTCAAAAAAGCATATGATTAAAGCAAAGCACAGTTTTCTGAGAACATTTGTGATATGTGCTAAAAAGTTATAATACAGTAGCCTGTGGTTCTAAAGTAACAGATCTGTAATCATGGACCTTGGTTAATAATATCAGATGGATGGTGGCTTAGATATTTTATCTTGCACAATTCTGTTAAATTTGAAGCTGACTAGTATTGAAGATATACTATGCTGATGTTACACCCAATTTGCCATGTCTTGCCATTGTATATGTGCAGACAACACTTGATAGGAATTCTCAAAGCCATACAATGTAATGTGTAATTCAAACTGGTTGATGATAATAATTATTAATGTTATGACATTTTGAGTACTCATATACTTTTAGATGAAATGTTTTTTATAATTGATTTGAATTTCTAACACTTGTGTGCTCAATGTTGAGCTCAGTCTAAACTTTAGACCTCCCAACTATAGCCTGTTTCCTCTCAACATTGCAGCAAAGTTTCAGAAGCATGCAGTCTATTTTTTAAAAGTCACAGAAGTTACTCAGTATTCTTTTATCACTAAAAAGATGATTGGAGTAAAAAGTGAAATACCCTCTTCATCCCTTACAGCGCAATTTTTACTTCCCTTCACAAGGATTAGATTCTTTTTTTTTTTTTTTAAGAGAGAGAGTACTAGTGGGGGAGGGACTTGGGGATGAGAGAGGTAGAGTGAGAGAATCCCAAAAAGACTTCCTGCTGAGCCCAGAGCCCAGTGTTATGACCCTGATATCACAACCCCAGCTGAAATCAAGAGTTGGACACCTTACCTACTGAGCCACCCAAGGTGCCTCACACAATGGTTGTATTTATTTTCTTATGCATTTCTTACATTTCCCATCTAAAACCTGTGTTTTTACAATGCATTTACAGAAATACACTTACAGAAATATATAGTTTGGGGTTTCATGTGTGTTTGTATGTGGGTATGCATGAATCTATGGGTGTTTTTACACAAATGTTTTTGAACAATGGTATTGTACTTTTTTTCAGTTTAAATTACCTTGTGGAGAAATTCCATAGATATAGATAGCTAAATTGATAGATCTATTGATAATGTAAATTATCTCTATATATGCTTTAAACCTGTGACCATCCTGAATTATAGACAGCTGTTTATTAAAGCATTATTCTATTCAGGGAACTTAGAATATTTCCTTTTTTATATAAATAATAAAAACAATGGACATCATTTTCCCTGACTAAAGCATATCTCTGTAAGAAGTCTACATGCAGAATTGCTGAGGAAAGGTAGAATATACTTTAAAAATTTTGATAGATACTTAAAAATTGGTTTCCAAGTGTATCTGAAATGTATTCCTCTACATCTTCATCAACATTAAATATGTTCTTCCTTAGAAATATTTCTTTGTGGGGCGCCTGGGTGGCACAGCGGTTAAACGTCTGCCTTTGGCTCAGGGTGTGATCCCGGCGTTGTGGGATCGAGCCCCACATCAGGCTCCTCCACTATGAGCCTGCTTCTTCCTCTCCCACTCCCCCTGCTTGTGTTCCCTCTCTCGCTGGCTGTCTTTTAAAGCAATAATATTATTTATCAGATATTGAATATCATGAGGATAGCGAGTGCTGAACTGTGTTCCTTACATCTATCTCTATTTTTTATTAAATATATTTTATTCAGATAGGAATTGATATTTATACTTTTAAAATCATGAAAACTAACGTTTGATGAGATGATGTGATTTGCCTAAAGTCAAATGTTAGACAATAAACAAATAAGAGCTCCAATGAGATTATGGTGGCTCTTCTTATTACATTGTGCTACCAATATCTATATAGATCATAATATTATCTGTTATCTGTATCTTTTTGAGATCATTTAAACTATACCAAATGTTAAGCCTTCATGTGGTACTGACCTCACCTGCCTTGGTGAGTGAAAATCCAAGGAATTTGGCAATACAGTGAATTTCATTTGGTGTATGGCAAAGACTAGAGCCTAAATAATATGTCACAATATGTGTAAGCTTTCCTCCCAACACATTAAGAAAACACTCTCATAAACACGGATCCATCTATATCTGCTACATTCACTTAGCATAAGGTTAAAATATGAGACATTTTACTTTATATATTGTACATTTCATTGTTCTACATTACAAACTCAGTGGATTCTTTGGAGGTGATCCATTATGCAATTTAGTTTTATATTGAAAATCCCAACACAATGAAGAACAAGCTACAAGCTTGCAATGAATTTTAAATAATACATCTTGCTTAATATGTGTACTGGTTTACCCAGCACCTCGAAATGAAGCTTGTCAGGCATTTATTTGATTGTTAGGAAAACTGTAAATAAAAGTGTTCAGCATATTTTCAGATATTAAAA
>NC_048220.1:93037080-93042329 GCF_002007445.2 Ailuropoda melanoleuca | reverse complement strand
CATAGGAAATAGCAGGAAGATCGGTAGGAGAAGGAAGGGAAGAATGAATGGGGGGTAAACAGAAGGGGGGATGAATCATGAGAGACTGTGGACTCTGGGAAACAAACTGAGGGCTTCAGAGGGGAGGGGGTGGGGGATTGGGATAGGCCAGTGATGGGTATTAAGGNGAGGGCACATATTGCATGGAACACTGAGTGTTATACGCAAATAATGAATCACGGAACATTACATCAAAAACTAAGGATGTACTGTACGGCGACTAACATAACATAATAAAAATTATTATTAAAAAATGTATATGTAATTAAAGAAATGGAAGGAAAGAAGAGCTCTTTCAAATCTGATAAAATATAAAACTCATAGATCCAGGGAAAACTTGCCAATAGTCACATTTCAAAAATGAAAACAAGGAAAAAATATCAAAAGGGGCCAGATAATAAAAAAAAAGTATTATATATAGACTAACAATGAAAATAATTCAGCATTATTGACATCTTATCAAATATGGAATAATATTTTTATTTTTAAGATTTTATTTTATTAGAGAGAGAGAGAGAGAGAGCAAGCACAAGCAGGAGGAGCAGCAGGCAGAAGGAGAAGCAGGCTCCCTGCTGAGCAAGGAGCCATTGCCAGACTCCATCACAGGACCCTGGGATCATGACCTGAGCTGAAAGCAGATGCTTAACCAACTGAGCCACCCAGGCATCCCAAGAATAATATTTTTAAAGGACCAAAGAAAATAGTCATATAGAAATCTAATCCTATAGATTATATCATTAAAAAATGAAGGTGAAACAAAGAATTTTTCATAAAAGCTAAGGCTGAGAAACTTTATTACAAGCAGACCTTTGTTAAGGAAATATTAAAGAAGATTCCTCAGGGTAAATAAAAATGATATCAGAAAGAACCTCAGATCTACATGAAGAGATAAAGAATACAGGGAACTGTAAATATGTAAATAAAATAAAAAAGATTTATTAAAGAATTTATATCCAATATATTAGCAAAGTGTTCCGGACTTAAAAAATATATAAAATAAATATATATAATATCACAAAGGACTAGATGGTGACAAATGAAATTACTTTGCTGGAAGCTTCTAAAATTATATGTGAGGTTGTAAGTTTTAATCCTTAATATAGTCTAATCATTAAAGCACCACAAAAATTAAAACAAAGAGGTATACCAAAAAGGTACACCAACAAATCAAAAGAGGAGATTAAAAGAATGAACACCAAACAACACCTGACTAAGTTAAAAAGAGGGAGGAAAGGAAAAAACAAGAGAAATGAACAGAGGAAACAAACAGAGATAATAAAACTGATGGTAGATTTAAAATCAACCTTAACAATAATTACACAAAATGCTAATTGACAAAACTTTCCAATTAAAAGCATTAATTGCCAGATTAAATAAAAACAATTAAGATCCAGATATATTCTATTTATAGAAGAAATTTAAATTGAAATTGAAAGAGTCAAAAGTAAGATAAAAAATATATTCTATGTGAACACTAATCAGAAGAAAACTGAATTGGATATAATATTACCAGAAAAAGTAGGCTTTAAGACAATACATTCTACCAACAAAATAGAGGAATATTTTTTAAGGATTAAATTTATAATTTATCAAGATTTATACTAGTCCTAAATTTGTATGTGCTTAGTAAAAGAGCTTCAGAAGTATATAAAAACTGAAGCTGACAGAACCAAAGGACAAATTCACACTCAGATTTGAATACTTCATATCTTTCTAAAATGGATAAAGCAAGATGACAGAAAATCTAAAGATATATTTAAACAACCAATTTGATAGGTTATCAGCCAACTTGAGCCAATTGACATTCATAGATGAATCTCTCCATATAAAAAATGCATATTCTTGGGTGCCAGGGTGGCTTAGGTCATGATCCCAGGGTACTGGGATCGAGCCCCACATCAGGTTCCCTGCTCAGTGGGGAGTCTGCTTCTCCCTCTCCCTCTGCTTCTCCCCCCTGCTTGTCCTCTCCCTCTCTTTCTGTTCAAAATAAATAGATAAAATCTTTAAAAAATACATTATTTTCAAATGCACTTTATATTTTCCACAAAACAGATCATATTATAGGCCATACAACATGTTCCAATAAATTTTAAAATCTTTAATCCATCTACAGTATATCCTATGATAAAACAGAATTATATTAAAAATATCAGAACAATATTTGAAAAAAATTCTCAAAATTTAGAAATTAAACTAACATTCTGAAATATCTAATGTTCCTATGTCGCCTTTGGGTCAATGAGTACATCAGAAATAAAATTAGATAAAAACATAAACAGAAAAATATTGTACATCAAAATTTGTGGGATGCAGCAAAAGCGTGTTTAGACAAAAATGCATTGTTTAAAGTGATTGTATTAGAAAAGAAGAAAGTATAAAATTCATGATCTGAAGTTCCATCTTAAGAAGCCAGAAACAGAAGAATAAATTAAATGCAATATAAGTAGAAAGAAAAATAATATATAAGAGTACAACAAAATAAAATATAGAAACAGTAGGTAAATGAAGAAAATTTAAAATTGACATTTTAAAGTATTGAAATTTTGGGGTGCCTGGGGGGCACAGTCAGTTAAGCGTCTAAGTCTGGTTTCAGCTCAGGTCATGATCTCAGCGTCTTGAACTGAGACCCGTTCGGGCTCTGAGCTCAGTGCAGAGTCTACTTGAGAATTCTCCCTCTCCCTCTCTCTCTGTCTCTCCCTCCCACCTCTCTCTCTTTTTCTCTCTCTCAAATAAATAAATATCTTTAAAAAATTAAAAAAAAATAAAAGTACTAAAATTTTGATCTGCCTCAGTACTGATAACAAAAAAAGGAGAAAACAAGTGGAGTCAATGAAAGCATATCATTAAATATCCTAGGAGTTTTATACTTTCAGCTCTTATCTTTAGACGTTTAATCCATTTTGAGTTTATTTTTGTGTGTGATGTAAGAACGTGGTCCAATTTTATTCTTTGCATGTGGCTGTCCAGTTTTTCCAGCACCATTTATTGCCTTTTTCCCATTGTATATTCTTGCCTCCTTTGTCATAGATATGCTGAACATATATGTGTATCAGTTTATTTCTGGGAAGTCTATCCTATTCTGTTGATCTCTGAGTCTGTTTTTGTGCCAGTACCATAATGTTTCGATTATGATAGCTTTGTAGTGTATCTTGAAATCTGGGATTGTGATACCTCCAGCTTTATTCTTCTTGCTCAAGATTGCTGTGACTATTTGAGGTCTTTTGTGGTTTCATACAAAGTTTAGATCATTTGTTCTAATGTGGAAAATGGTATTAGTATCTTGATAAGGATTGCACTGAAATGTAGATTGTTTTGGGTACTATAGAAATTTTAACCATGTTAATTCTTCCAATCCATAGCATGGTATATTTTTCCATTTGTTTGTGTCATCTTCAATTTCTTTCATCAGTGTCTTAAACTTTTCAGAGTATAGGTCTTCCATCTCCTTGGTTATTTTTTTCCCTAAGTATTTTATTCTTTTTGGTGTAATTGTAAATGCAGTTGTTTTCCTGATTTCTCTTTCTCCTTCTTTATTATTAGTGTATAGAAATACAATTCTGTATATTGATTTTGTATCCTGCAACTTTAGTGGATTCATTTATCAGTTCTAATAGTTTTTTGGTGGAGTCTTTAGGGTTTTCTATATACAATATTATGTCATCTGCAAATTGTGACAGTTTTACTTCTTCCTTATCAATTTGAATGCCCTTTTCTTTCTTTTCCTTGTTTGACTGCAGCTAAAACTTTCAGTAAATATGTTGAATAAAAGTGGTGAGAGTGGACATCTTTGTCTTGTTTCTGATCTTAGAGGAAAAGCTCTGTTTTTCTCTATTGTGTATGATGTTAACTATAGGCTCTTCATATATGGCCTTTATTATGTTGAGGTATGTTCCCTGTAAACCCATTCTGTTAAGAGTTTTTAATCATGAGTGAATGTTGTATTTTGTCAAATGCTTTTTCTGCATCTGTCGAGATGAGAATCTACTATTTTAAATTTTGTTGCACACTGAATATTTTCTGTGACACATTTTGCTCCATCTATACTTTCAATAAAATTGTAAAATGATAGGCAATTACCAAAGGATCATTTTCAAAGTTTTATCCTGTAAGTGTGCCTAAGAGATTTTAGCTAACCACACAAATACAAAATAAAATGTGTATGTTCAACTAGAGTAATTTTTTGTAGAAATCAGAAGTCTTAATATGGAAGCAATCACCATGCATGTGAATCTGATGGGACAGGGGAGGGTTAGCAGGAAAAAAAACAGCTGAGAATTTCTACTAATTCTTAGTGTGAACTTCTAGATTTGCCCATGGCAAATTGTTGATCACATTCTTTAACGGCACTTGAAATATCAATTTTTGAATATATTACTAAAATATTCACTGCATTGACAGGCAGGGAGAGAAACAAGAGTAATTTACATAGAGGTAAATTTTATTCTTAAAATAAGTCACAAAACAACTTTGACATATTTACTGAAATTCTTGACAGTACTAATTTAAAGTTAGCACTTTATGAAAAATTCAACAAAGAGTGATACACATATATGTGAATAGTAATACATAAATGTCCATATAAATCAAATTAGTGATGTAATGAAAATTGGCCACATTGTCAGGTTAATGAGAATATATATTTTTGTTAATAAGCAAAGATGATGTGTTTTGTTTTTAAAACTTAAGCTTGTCTAAAGATTTGAAGCATAATTAATTGAGTTTGTTTCTGTCTTAGTTCTTAATTTAAAGATTAAAATTTCCCATAAAAAAACTAACATTATTATATCTCTTGGATCTGTAAGTGATTAAGTCTCCTATGCCTCTTAATTTTTAAAAATTTGATTTAAATTTGACTTTGGTATAAAATATAATTGTCAGAAGGAGATGCTGCAGAAAGTTCTTTGAACAAGATTAATGCAATTCTATATTTATTATTCTTGCCTTAAGCATAAAATCCAGAACTCCATGATGACATGTACTATCTCAGAACACACTTTTTAATTCATCTATTTTGAGTTATTTCAAAGTTTTCAAAGTGTGAGTATTAAAGTAGGAATCTGATTCAACTGGAAGTCTCAGAAGAAGTATCCAAACCATTTTCTTAGAAGGCAAAGATCAGAAGTAGTATGGATACACTTGGCTTCAGCTCAGGATATCCCTTGAGGTTTTAAAACAAATATTATTTAATTAAGGAAGTACTGGGCTTAATA